>NC_028643.1:11569652-11695308 GCF_001406875.1 Solanum pennellii | reverse complement strand
ACCCCCCCCCACACATATATATATATATATATCAACAAATAGTGCATTCAATCAAGATCACAAACGTGATGGATGATATATTTATTTTTTCAATTAGTAAATGTTAAACAAACTTACGTTTCAAATAATATGTTGATTTGTATTCAATGTATTTAGCAACAAACAACTCTCTCTCTCTCTCTTTAAATAAAAAATATTTGTAAGCTAATTTATTTAAATAAAATTACTTATACAAATATAAAACATAAAATCAAGAAAACAAATAAAATGATTAAAAGAATTTGAGAATTTTTTTGTCTATACATAGATTAATCTCTTGGTATTAAATCCGAGTCCAGAACTTAAACGACAAAAAAATTGATAAATATTTTAATATGACACATCAATTTTTTTTTGACTAAAACGCTACTGACATAGCGATTTTGTTTTGACGCTGTAAAAAAATCAAATCGCTGCCCTATCAGCGATTTTGTCTAATTTGTTTTTCAGAAAATCACTGCCCGTGCAACATTTTTGCGAAATACGAATTTTTTTAAGAAAACGCTGCCTTGGAAGCGATTTTGCTGAAAATTCTATTTTTTTAAAAAATCGCTGCCTTGACAATGATTGTGGTGGAAAATTTTCTTTTTCTGAAATTTTTGCCAACTAGTCAACATATAAATGACTAATTTTTTTTATTTTTAGAAAACGCTGGCTTGGCAACGAATTTTGTGAATTTTTTTTTTAAAAATTTCTTTCAATTGGTTGAAATCTTTTTTTTTTTTTTTAAATATCACTGCAAATATTTATTTAAAAAATTATATTATTATTTTTTGGTTTACTGACGCTTTGCAAAATTATGTTCTATTTTTTAATTGTTCAAACATTCACATGTCATATCAAAATAAGTTTTCCAAGTCACATGCATGCCTAAAAAAATAGAAAAAAATTCACATGTTTTATTTTAAATTTTTTAATAAATTGGTTGAAGTCTCCCTTCAAACATCAACTATCATTTTCCAACTCTCCCTTCAAACCTTTTAAATTTTTTTCAAAGGTCTTTTCTCTATAAGGTAAATTTGGATTTATTTTTATTTTTAATTTAATGAATTAATTATTAACTTTTATATTGTATTGTGAATACATTCATCTTTGAATAATTATATTAACATTAACCCTTATTTCAATATTTTGAATATAGGTATGCATTTATCAAATATGTACGAACAATCTGGTCAGATGGAGTATGATGTATTAAAAATTTAAGTTCATCATCGCTCTGAAGGAATTTGGAACAATAGCTTACGAGAAGATAATTCTTGCTTATATACGAGTGGCGGTGATGTTGAATTTTTGCAACATATAAAATATCTTATATCCTCGCATTCGTCAGTATTTTAAAAATTGTAGGTTTAAAAAATTCTTGATGCAAAATGCGTGTCGTATTAATTCGAATTAACTTCTTCTTTAGTTGAAAGGTGGCGTGCGAAAGACATAGCTTTCACATGCGAATTGGCGAGACTACCATAACTTTACAAGATGTAGAAATTTTATTTTGAATGGTAATACCTATAATTTTAAATGGCTCTGATACTTTATGAGTTTTGGATAGACAAGAAATGATGTTTGAATCAATGGGATGGTTATCCGATAATGATTGTTTTTTCTGGTGTTAGTAGATTGTTAACATATAAATTAATTGAGCATATTGAAGGTTTAGATGATATTAATGATCATGCAACTGAACATGAGGTGCAACAAATGTTTAGATTATATTTATTATGATTTTGTGGTGGATCAATATTTTCAGATAAATCTAATAATAAGTTTAATTTGGACCTTTTGATTGACACAAAAAATTTATATTTAATATGAACACAAGCTTGGGGAGCAATCACATTATCATATATGTATAATTGCTTGTGTCGTGCATCAATGAAACAATCAAATAAAGTTTGTGGATTTCTCTCTTTAATGCAGGTATACATATTTTTAAAACTATTTTTTTATATGCTAGTAATATGCACTTTTAAATTTAATTGTATTATAAGAAATGTTGAATATTACTTATTGTAGATTTGGGCCAGGGAATGTATTATTTCCATGTAATCATTATTGGAATATCTCAGGACCAATTAACTTGAGGCTTCAACTGCGCTTGCACATAAATTGATGTGACGTAGAAATCATCAAAATGAGGCACGAACTGTAATCGGTGTGATTTGAAATGTACTAGATAATCAAACTGATGATTAAGTACTTAATATAATTAGTATTTTTAAATATTCATATCTGCATCTCATTTTATTTAAATTTTTTAAGTATTCACACTTATATCTCACTATCCAAGAAAATCATGTGAAAATAATGAGATATACATAGATTTTTGGTAGGTCCTCAAAATAATATATTTATATGATATAATAGTACAAAAAATATACTTTGTAAGATTGTTTTAAATGATGTGCATATTTGTTTTTATTTTTTGGTCAAGAAATTTAATAATTATCTTACTTACATTTTTTATAGTTTATTTTACAAAATTATACAGAACATGTTACAGATGAATTGTTTTATGGTATTGGTCATGAAAATATGTCTGGATGACACACATGCCTCTTATTTATAAAATTTATCATGAGTGATATGTGATTGATCGTGTTGTGAGATAGTTTGGTTATTTACAACATATTTCTAGATAGTGTACCCAATTTTTCAAACATTATTTTAAGCGTGATAAACGATCCAAAATAAAACAAGAGGATATAGATGTTTTTAACTGCACATAATATTTATGAGAACAACGTCAAAATCACATATTTCGACCTTCATTTACAAGTGATCAAGCTGATTACTTTCATTGGTACATGAGACATTCCCCCATGTTCATTGGAAATTCAAAACATGTTGTACAAAAAGATATCAAAACATGGCAAGACGACATGAGACATTAGTATGCATATTATGTAAATTTTAAATTATTATATCAATTTTAATATTTTATTTGTTATTAATATTTTTTTTATTCATTATAGGCTAGGGTCATGAAATGCAGTATCATCGAGCTCGGATAATTGAAAATGATGAAAATTAATCTAATGAAATGAGACAGTATGCGGAGGAAGTCACTCATTTTTTTCAATGGAGTCAATGAATGCGTCCTTCCACGGAACGCGATTGAGCTTTGCTCTTTATTACAATTCTCCCACTCAATAAGATGGACCATCACCAGTACAAGTATCTCGCCTATTGCGACAAACAACACCTAGAGATGGTGCATGTCGAGGTAGAAAGAGCGCCAGTAAAGGTCGTGACTGGAATCGTGCGGAGCATCATTTGATTGATGGAGATAATTTGATTGATAATGACACACATTTGTTGGCTACTTCCAAGCCTTATTATCCCACGTTTGATTTTTTTTTTGCAGGGTCCTCTAACACTAATGCTAATTTTTCAAGTCAGAAAAAATTGGTTTTGTAACTCCACATGTTTCGATATTAGATTTTGCATAATTCAACAGATCTCAATATGATATTTAGCATGATATGCGTGAATTTCCTATACATAATTCTCCATTTGGTGGGAGGTTGAATATTTCAAATATAAGTATGATAATTTTCATGAAAATTTTATAATTATTTCTTATTTTTTAGTGCATAATTAATTTAATGATATTATATTGTATTGTATTGTATTATAGGTAACCGTATTTCATGATCCAAGGTTTAATGCTGAAACCTCACAATATTCAATTTTTGATAGAGAAAATACACCTTAAAGAACATCTAGGCTACACAAATCAACCAGATGTGGAACATGCAATCACTATCAAAATGAGAATGATTCAAATGATTTTGAAAATTGATAATTCGAATGAAAACTCAAAAGAATAATTTTATATTTATTCAAAAGGCTCAAGAGCTTTATACAGTAAATCAGATTTTTATGTGTGTTGAAATTTGTTGTTTCGTGTAAATTTCAACAAAGAGTTTGAAATTTATTGGCAAATCTTACTTTTTTATTTAGGTCAAATCCATTATATTATTATAACATAAATGTAATGTACTTACAAAATTTTTAATGTTTTTCTAAAGATCAATTTAATCAACACATTTAAATGCAACAAGACAGATTAAATTCATATCAAGAAGTATTTGAAAATAATATTATAATATTATTAACAAGACAAAGAAAATACGTTCATCTCAAAAAAAAAAAATATTTAAAATCGAGTAGGACATCGTGCCTTGGTGTGACCTGTTTGTACGAACACTATATTTTCTGAACATACGAGCTGAAGCTATATTATTATTATTCTTAACTCGACTTCTTACTTGAATACCTCATGTCCACAAATATTTAGTATTTGCAATTAAATTAGAAGGAGTTAGTGACCAATACATTTCATCACCCACTAGGGTAAATGTATCAGTGTATGTTTTTTGTAATATTTTTTATTGTAGAATTTACTTATATATCACTTTGACTCGATTTCATGAAATCCACAAAATTGAATGGCATGGCAGCAAGGCATATGATAATTTTTTCATTTTCCACAAGAACATTTCTTACCTTTTGCAGTAACCTTGTGGACATTTTCACCTTTATCATCATGAGCAAAAGTAGGAATTTCAAATACTCCATCACCAGTGTTGTAAGTCACCATATATGTGTGCCCTTGAGCTCTTGATAATAATCATTAATTTTTTTATCTATTGCAAGAGGTTACGACATATTATTTTTAAGTAATGCGATTTCAAGGTTGTTTCTTTCGATAAAACGATCGACAAGAACTTTTAACGTCATTTGAACTATGACAGTCACAGAAAGCCCTCGAAAATTTTCCAATAAACCATTATATGAATCAGACATATTTATTTTCATGACACCCCATCTACGAAAACCATCCTTATACATCGTCCATTTTTCCTGAGGAAGTTCATTCAACCATTCATAAGCTACAGGAGACAATATTATGATTTGTTGCATCCGTTGAACAATTTTTTTCTGCTGGTGCTTTGTAGATCCAAAAAATTAATTTCTCGAGTTCACTATTTACAATTTTTTTTATTAAAATTGCTTTTAAGTGTCAAACACAAAATGTATGATATGTGTTGGGTGGACTCAACAAATCATAAGATTGAATACTTTCCATGATCTCTATAACACTCGGGAAGTTCCATGACCTAGTCTAGAGCCCCATTTGATGAATTATACCTTAAAACAATGTTCCAAAGCTTAAACAAAGGTAATTAACTTAATTAGGAAGTATTAGATCCTAAATGTCAAGGGACGACCATGTCGTCTGGATATTTGTGAAAAATGATCTAGTGTGACTTAATGTGTTTCAAGAGTCATAAAAATGTCAAATTTGGTGAAAAGGTTTAGAATACATATTACAATGTGTTTAGGGTCGAAACATTCAGGTACGACTCCCAAGGACCACCATAAGGTTCCTTGAGGAGGATCCAACATTTGACCCTCAAAAGCTATCAAAAAACAGTGTGAACCACAAAGAGTAAACGACGGACCATCGATGGGTTGACGCCCCGTCGATTGGTCTTGTTGGTAAAAACATAGCCTCAACACCAAACGCCTGCAAAAACAAGTCTCTGAACCAAATCATGATGAGCAGTACGGTCCGTGGTATGGTCGACGCCTCGTGTACGGGGTTTCGTCATTTGGGACCCTATTTCAATGTCCAATTTCACTTAAGTTAGGGGTAATTAGTTAATTAGTTGAATAATTAATTAGTGGTCAATGGTTGGTCTAATTAATTAGTTTAGGATTATATAAGCACCCTGAGTCATTAATCTAACCTAACACCTCATAATTTCTCAAACCTAATTAGCTCTCACTTCTCTTTATTTTCTCTAACTGCCCAAAAGACCCCCATTGAAGAGCAAGGTCAAGCTTCATTCGGGATTAAATATCAAGGATTTATTCTACAATTCTCTAAGAATTAGCAAGGTATGGAAGCTATTAACTCTTGGGACTCCTTTCTTCAAGAGGCTCTTCAAAGATTTGATTTCAATATTCTTCAAAATTATGGTTTTCATCCAATTTCCTGGGTTATCTTTAAAATTGGGTTAATGTTGTATTTATTTGATTTATATTGATATATTGTGATTGTTTATTGGTTGATTGTTTTAGTTCCTTAGAATTTTACCTAATTTCCCTACAATATCCATGAATGGCCCCTTTTCCCTAACCCTAACTATGAATTAGGTTGATAGATGATTAGGGATGTTGTAATTGGATTTGTATTTGCTGAATATACTATTATATGATGATAGTGATTGGATTATTGAATACATGTTGTGGAATTGAGGGTAATATCTTGAAGTGGGTTCTTTGAAGCCATTGGTAAGACTTTTAAGATCATGAGTACTTTACTCCAATTATGTTGCTCTATTTTTGATGATGATGTTTGATTGAAGTATGAATATGTCAATAGAATAGGAAGATGATGATATGATGAATTTGATAGCATGTTATGAATATGTTGGATGTGATATCATGATAGGGTATTGATCATACAAGGTTGAAAGTGATTCTATTGTATACTTTATTATGATGACTATGATGTGACGATGTCACTAATGTTGGGTTGTGATGAAATGAAGCTCTCATTCTAAACCTATTGAGGTACGATAATGATTATACAAGGGGTTAGTCCCTAAGGCATATATTGTAAACAAATGTTAAGGATGACTTAAAGCCATTTCAAAGAGGGACTTTAGCTTAGCACTCAGTGAACTAGATATGTGAGGTGTCCCTTCCCAAGAGGGAAGGTAGGTTCACTATTGTTCTCATGATGTAACACCTTGAAAATCCAAGACTCGTTGTAAAGCCTAACATAGGTGTCATAAAGTCTAAAAACTGTTTGTCTGGGTACGACTCCCCAAAGATCAACCAAGGGCCCTTGAGGAGGACCCCTGCAGTTTGATGCAGCACTGCCTGGCAGTGTGCACTGACGGGAAAGACAACGGTCCATGACCCCGTCGATCCACCTTCATCCCGCACTTAGAAAGATTCGTGAAGGCTCTTGCTTACCTAGATACTTCTACACGTGACGGAAGGTAGTTGACGGGGCGTTAGTGGCTTGATGAGGCGTCGAGGCCACCGTCATCCCACACTTAGAAAAAAATTGGAGGAAGCCCTCGCCTGCAAAGTCTCTAACCGAGACAATGGAGTGCAGGACGGAGGGGGGGGGGTTTCCGTCGACTCACCGATGGACCGTCGATCGAGGTCGCGTCAGTAAGGGTCGAGTTTCACTACTAAATTTTAAATGATTTCATTTAATTAATTAATTAATTGTTTTATGGGTTAATGAGGAATTAAAGGGATACTTATTAAGTTAATTAAGCCCCACTATAAATACCCTTAAACCTCATTAACCTAAAGACAACTCCTAAAATAAACTCTCTTTTTTCTTTTTTATTTCTCTCTCTACATGAACACACCATTGAAGGCTAGCAAGAACTAGGTTTTGGGGGCTGTAAAAAAGGGTGGATTCTTCATCAAAATTTTGGGAAACATTAAGGTATGGGTTCTATACACCTTTGAGATTCTTTCCTCAAAGGGTTCCTTCAAAATAGATTTCAACAAGTTGAGTTTTCTTATGGGTTTCATTCAGTTACAAAATTAATGTTATGGATTGAGTTGTTAATGAATTCGTAGGGTTATATTGAGTAGATTAATATGTAGTTTAACTTGCTATGGTAATTGTTGATGATTTGGTCTACATTGAAAGAATATGATCCTCTATCCCTAACCCTAGGTAGTGATCTTGACCTATATTGTATTGTGATCATTCAATTGATTTGGTTGTTGATTTGATTACTATCCTATGGTGCTATTATGATTAAATTAATATGAATCATAGGACTATCATTCTAGTTCTTGAGATGTGATTTAGGTTATGAATTTTAATGTGAAATTAGCCTACATACATTCTCTCAAGTGTGATCTAAAGATGAATTGTGTTATAGAGATGCAATTGGCCTTGTTATTCTATTGATTATCATTGTGCAATGATGTTACTCCCCAAGTCGGGTTGAGTTATGGGTTGATGGTAAGATCTTGATGATAGACTATGAGTAGACTTGGTAAGTCTTAGAGTCTCTACCTTTACTTCTAGTTGTGATTAATTGTTGTTAAGTCATGATATTACATTAAGTATGCCTTATACTAGGATTATAGAGTAGTATGATGTTGAATTGAAATTTCTTGACTATGTTGTGAGGTTGAGTAAGGTGTATGTGTTATAAGGTGGTGAAAACTATCAATGTTCCTTAATATGTTATTACGCTAATGTGTTAACCTCACTTATATGAGTTGTGATGAAAGGACTTATACTCATGCAATTCTTATTTGAGATATTGATGATGATGATTATACAAGGGGTAGACCTTATGGCCTAAATTAAGTTATGAATAATAATTAAAGTCTTAAAGACATTTCATCCAAGATCTCTATCTTAGCACCGAGTGAACTAGATAGAGGAGTGTCCCTTCCCACATAGGGAAGGTAGGAACACTACATTACTCTCGAGATTGGAGAATATAATGCATGGCGCATAAAGAGGGTGCCAACTAAATCTTGTAGTTGTTGAACTATGTTGCTCCCATAGTAATACTAGCTAGTGGTTCCACGTAGTTGCTATGTTTTATGTTTTGGTACTACCTTGGAAAGTAGTCCACCTTCTTTCGATGTAGGGTTTTATGACACCGCATTCCACACTTGCTCATGTGGTATATGTCGGTTAGGGCAAGATTTTCCCAAAAGGTAAAATGAATTAAAGGACTTGAACTCTAACTTGGATAACCTAAGGGGTCTAGCTTAGTCTAGGTAGGGGTATGGGACTCTACCTAGACATTGCACTAGTTAGCCTTGAGGGGAGTCTTAGGAGGAGGTTCCTACGTATGTTTATGTTATGACAATGTATGATGTATATATGATGACCATGGAAAATTGTTGATACTATATGCTGATTAGTTCATTTATGAATATGCCTTGGGTTACAATGAAAATACATTTTGAAATGCAAGCCTAAGCGCTATGATATTTAAAGTTGGACATTGGTCATGTTTTCTTGTTGAGGATACTTGACTGAGTAAGGTTATGGGGCTTTGCCTGCACTTGTTGACTTGACAAGGACTTGTGAGTAGTTGTCTTGCTTATTATGATATGTTTAACTCTTATTCATTCTTGTGATATTATTCCTTGATGTTAGGTTTGTAGTAAATCATGGTTTCAAGTGTGTTGGGATAAGTATTATTTGTTAAGATAGTAAGTATGTTTGGTAGATTAATATGACTTACTTGACATTGCATTAAGCCCCTTAAAGGGGTAGAATGGCATGCTTTGATAAATAGTTCCTTTTTGCATGTTTTGCTTGTTTATGTTTATAAGATCTCATACTTATTACATGTGGAGTACTAACCCCGTTTGCTTCCATTGTCCCAAACATATTAGGTTCCGGTCGTTGAAGAGTATTAAAGGTGATATTGTTGAAGTCTTGGATTCTTCCTTTAATCCAACTAGGGTAGGTCCTCAACTTTCGGGGGCAATGCCATCTTCTAGCTTTGGATTTTGTTATGAGCTTATTGACTCTATCATTTCTTTCCATGTTATTTGAATATTGTACTTTCGTATAACCTATACATGGTCTTGTTGAATTGATGTAAGGGCTATGCCCATATTGTGATATCCGTTTAGATGGTATGAGACGGGACAATTGTTGAGACTATTTCTATATTTTCATATATATATATATATATATATATATTTGCAATAAAATTAGAAGGCTATGTAACCTTCCTATATGAAGGGTCTATGTATACTCGATATGAATATATATTATGTGTATGTAGAGGTCTATGTAAACCTCCTAGTAGAGATAATAAAAGTTTTTAAAATTTTCAGTATTTTTCAACCTATGAATGTAATGACATGAAACTAAGAGGACAGTCTTAGTCCTTCAAAAGGACATCAATGCCGGTTATGTCTAGGGGGTAAACCCGAATGTGACAAACTTGGTATCAGAGCATGAGTTTGAATACCATTGCGTTATGTCTCTCTCTCTTCCATGTTTATGCAGGTTTGTATTCATAATTTTGAAGCACACCACACTTATGAGTAGGAAACTATATGATGCTTAGGAATCCCTCTCGTTCTTGGAAATCTTATATCATGCCAATAGAGTATATTTATGGTGGGCCTTGCATCTAATTCTATTGTTGTGGTTATCAGAAGTATGAACACTCCAAGGAATGCGGCTCGAAGACTTGAGGAGAAAGTTGCTAATGCGGGAGCTCCTTCCCATGATGAGCAAGTTCCTCCACTTGAGGAAAATGCTAATGTTGATCAAGCCCCGGCTAACCCTCCACCTATGAGGGAGGTGGAGATGAGGGCTATTATTTCTCAAATGGCCTAAGCCATGACTACTCAAGCACAAGCCACAACGGTTCAAGCCCAAGCTTTGACGGCACAAGCCAATCAGGAAGTTGCTCCCCGTCCTCATCAACAAGTCACTACTATGGTTTCCCGTCTAAGGTAATTCACTCGGATGAACCCTCCTACTTTCTATTGGTCTAAGGTTGATGAATACCCCCAAGAATTCCTTTATGAGGTCTACAAGGTGCTATATTCTATGGGGGTGACTTCAACTTAGAAGGACGAGTTATCAACTCAAGGATGTGGCTTAAACTTGGTATGTTTAATGGAGGGATAATAGGCCATTGAGGGGTGGTCCGACGACTTGGGAAATCGTTAAGGCGGCTTTTCTAGATTGGTTCTTCCCTAGAGAGATGAGGGAGGAGAAAGTGACGGAGTTCATCAATCTTTGCCAAGGAGGGAAGAGTGTTCATGAGTACTCTTTAAAATTCGTTAAGTTGTCCAAATATGATCCTTCTTTAGTCTCTGATCCTAAAGACCAAATGAGCCATTTTGTGACGGGGGTGTCGGAGGACTTACAAGAGGAGTGCTAATCGGCCATGCTACATGACAACATCAATATTTCCCGTCTGATGGTTTATGCAAGAAGGGTTGAAGAGGCAAGAGCTAAGCAAAAAAGTAGAGATTCTAAGAGGGCTAGGTCATTTGATGGAGGCTCCTCAAAGAATAGGCTTGAGATACATGATAAGCCTAAATTTAAGAAGCGACGTTCAAATCAAGTCCCTACCAAATTCCCAAGAGCTAGTGGTGATAGGGTGTCTAACCCTAAATTTAAGAAGGGAAAAGGTTCTAATTCACCATAGGAGAAGCCAACTTGTGGAAAGTATGGTAAAAAGCACTACGCTGAGTGGCTTAAGGGGACGGGTAATTGCTTTAGTTGTGGCAAGATTGGTCACAAAGTGAGAGATTGTCCAAACTTGAAGAGTCAAGACAAAAGTAGTGGCCAAGCTCAAGCAAGTGGTTCTAGTGATACTCCAAAGAAGAACCACTTCTATGTTCTCCGCTCTAGGGGTGAGCAAGAGACCTCTTCCAACGTGGTGACCGGTATGTTAAAAATCTTTACTCTTGATATGTACGCTTTACTTGATTCGGGTGCTACTTTGTCCTTTGTTACCCCACTAGTAGCTAAAAAGTTTGATGCTTTACCCGATATTTTGCATGAGCCTTTTCTAGTGTCTACTCCGGTGGGAGAGCTGGTTGTTGCTAAAAGAGTCTATTGAAATTGTCCTATTACATTGCCCAATAGAGTTTCTTATGTTGATCTAGTAGAACTCTATATGCTTGATGTTGATATTATATTGGGTATGGATTGGTTGCATCCATGTTTTGCATCCATTAGTTGTAGGTCAAGAGTTTTGAGGTTTAACTTTCCAAATGAATCCGTTGTTGAGTGGAAGGGGGGAAATTATATTCCTAGAGGTCACATCATATCTTTTCTAAAAGTATGTAAAATGATCTCAAAGGGTTGTCTCTATCACATAGAAAGAGTCCAAGATTTTGGATTTGAAATTCCTCCTATTGAGTCGATCCCCGTAGTCAATGAATTTCCAAAGGTTTTTCCTAATGACCTTCCCGGTATTCCTCCCGAACAGGAAATTTATTTTGGTATCGATTTGCTACCTGAAAAAAAATCCCATTTCAATCCCTTCATATCTATGGCTCCGGCCGAATTGAAAGAGTTGAAGGCTCAACTCAAGGATTTTCTTGACAAAGGCTTTATAAGGCCTAGGATATCTCTATGGGGTGCTCCCGTGTTATTTGTCAAAAAGAAGGATGGGTCTTTGAGAATGTGTATTGACTACCGCAAACTCAACAAGGTCACCATTAAGAATAAGTACCCTCTACCTCGGATTGATGACTTATTTGACCAAATCAAGGGGCGAGTTACTTTTTAAAGATAGACTTGAGGTCGGGGTATCATCAACTCAGGGTGAGAGGGGAGGATATACGAAGACAGACATTAGGACTAGGTATGGGCATTATGAGTTCGTGGTCATGTCTTTCAGTCACACTAATGCTCTGGCGGAATTTATAGACCTATTGAATAGAGTATTTCATAATTACCTAGATTCTTTTGTCATTGTCTTCATTGACGATATTTTGGTATACTCGAAGAATGAGGGTGATCATATGGGTCCTTTGAGGGTAGTGTTTCAAACCCTTAAAGAAAATCAATTGTATGCCAAATATAGTAAGTGTGAGGTTTGGTTGACATCGGTGACTTCTCTTGGGAACATCATTTCTAGTGAGGGAGTTGAAATAGACCCAAGGAAAACGGAAGTGGTGAAAAATTGGCCTAGACTATTGACTTTGACTGACATTAGGAGTTTCTTGGGTTTAGAGGGTTACCATCGGAGGTTCGTGGACGGTTTCGCGTCCATTGCGTCTCCTTTGACTACTTTGACCTGAAAGAGTAAAAAGTTTGAGTGTTCGGAGGCATGTGAGAAGGGCTTCCATTTGTTGAAAGATAGGCTTACTTCCGCTCCGGTGTTGACTCACCGGAGGAAACAAGGGTTTTGTTGTGTATTGTGACACATTTCGAGTTGGTTTGGGGTGTGTTCTTATGCAAACCCGGAAGGTGATAGCTTATTCCTCTAGGCAACTAAAGGTACATGAGAGAAATTACCCCACTTATGACCTTGAATTAGCGGCCGTGGTGTTTTCTTTAAAAATTTGGAGGCATTAATTGTATGGGGTTCATGTGGATGTTTTTACCGATCATAAGAGTCTCCAATATGTGTTTACCCTAAAAGAGTTAAATCTCCGACAAAGAAGGTGGCTTGAGTTGTTGAAAGATTATGATATGAGTGTCCTTTATCACCCCAGAAAGCCTAATGTATTGGCGGATGCCCTAAGTCGGATGACTATGGGTAGTGTATCCCATCTTGATGAAGCCGAAAATGACCTAGCAAGGGATATGCATAGGTTGTCTAGGTTGGGGGTGAGGTTGGAGAGTTCTCCGGATGGGGGTGCCATAGTTCATCATAACTCCGAGTCATCTTTAGTGGTTGAGGTGAAGTCCAAACAACACCTTGATTTAGCCTTAATGGAGTTGAAAGAATCAGTTCTTGGCAAGTTGAATGAATCATTCTCCCTTGGGGTGATGGTGTGTTAAGGTACAAAGGGAGATTATGTGTTCCGATGTAGATGGGTTGAGGGATCGGATCTTAGAAGAAGCACATGGGTCCCGCTACTCAATTAATCTGGAGTCGACAAAAATGTACCATGACCTAAGAGAAATATATTGGTGGGAAGGTCTAAAAAGGGACATAGCGGAATTTGTCGGTAAGTGTCCGAATTGCCAACAAGTAAAGGCCGAACACCTAAAGCCGGGTGGCTTACTACAAGAGATCCAAATTCAAACCTTGAAGTGGGAAAACATCAATATGGACTTTGTAGTAGGTTTACCCTGGACCCAAAAGTCCTATGATTCCATGTGGGTGGTTGTGGATCGATTGACTAAATCCGCTCACTTTATCCCCGTCAAGTCTTCATATTCGGCGGAGGATTACGCAAGAATCTTCCTAGATGAGATTGTGTGCTGCCATGGCATTCTGTTATCCATGATATCGGATCAGGGCAGATAATTCACATCTAGATTTTTGAGGTCGTTCCAAAAAGGGTTAGGTACTACGGTGAAGTTGAGCACCGCTTTTCATCCCCAAATGGATGGTCAAGCAGAGCGTATGATACAAACCCTTGAAGATATGCTTCGAGAATGCATTATTGATTTTAAAAGGAGTTGGGATAGGCATTTACCTTTAGTGGAGTTTGCCTACAACAATAATTTTCATTCATCCATTTCCATGGCTCCCTATGAAGTCTTGTATGGTAGGAGGTGTATGTCTCCAATTGGATGGTTTGAAGTGGGTGAGCCATCACTTCTTTGTCTTAAGTTGACTTATAAGACTTTGGAAAAGGTTCATATAATAGGAAACCGGTTGCTAATGGCCTATAGTCAGCAAAAGTCTTATGCCGATAATAGGAGAAGGGATTTGGAGTTTGAAGAAGGTGATAAGGTGTATTTAAAAATTTCACCGATGAAAGGGGTGGTTAGGTTTGGCAAGAAAGGGAAATTGAGTCCTCGTTATGTGGGTCCCTATGAAATCTTGCAAGGGGTTGGTAAGGTTGCCTATGAATTGGAACTTCCTAGTGAATTGTCCTCGGTTCATCCAGTTTTCCATGTTTCTATGTTGAAAAAGTGTATCGGTGATCCCGAGTCCATTCTCCCTATTGAGGGCCTTGGTGTCAAGGATAACCTCTCGATCCCGAGTCCATTCTTCCTATTGACGGTCTTGGTGTAAAGGATGACCTATCTTATGAGGAAGTCCTAGTTCAAATTCTTGATAGGCAAGTCAAGAAGTTGAGGAATAAAGAGGTGGTTTCCGTAAAGGTGTTATGGAAAAATCATTTAGTTGAGGGTGCAACATGGCAGGCCGAGGCCGAAATGATGTCCCGTTACCCTCATCTTTTTGAGAATTAAGGTTAGTCATTTTTTAATAATATAAATATGATTAGAAATTGAAGTTTCTTGATTTTTGGGTGAAGTGTTACAAAAAAAATGAGGCATTTTTGAAAACCTCACAGTAAATTTTACAGTGAAATCACTGTAGTATTGCTATTAAAAACTTGAAAATTTTCTTTTTGCTTGCTTTGAGTATGTTGTGCATTTTGGATATGGTGAGTCTTCATAAAATGATAAGTAACATGTTGTTAAGTTGAAGTTTGTGCTAATTGACTCATGTGATGTATGTTGAGCTCATAAATGTTGTGATAAGGAAATGCCTCATGATGATTTTTCTTGAGCCTTAGGTGTGGTAATATGAGTTTTTATATTTCCCTTGTTGAAGTGACATGATTTATGTTAAATGGATATTGTTTATTGGTTGGGCTGCTAGTCTTGGGTCTATTCCTTCCTTCAAAAGAATTTTAGTGTTGTTCGGGGACGAATGTTTCTAAGGGGGGGATAATATAACACCTTGAAAATCCAAGAGTCGTTGTAAGGCCTAACATAGGTGTCATAAAGTCTAAACACTATTTCTATGTCCATTTTAATGAATATAGGTCATTTAGGAGGTTTAAGAACCAAAACGTCCAAAAACGTCTGGGAAGTTGGTTCAAGGGGATGTTAGTGTGCCTTAGCCTTTTGACTAACTTTTAGGAGTCGAAAATATATGAAAATGTGTGGAAAGGTATCTAATGGGTGTTTGGGTAGTTTTATGATTAAAACGTCTGGGTACAACTCCCCAAGGACCAACCAAGGGCCCTTGAGGAGGACCCTTGCAGTTTGATGCAACACTACCTGGCAGTGTGCATCATGGGACAGACGACGGTCCATGTGTGGATCGACGGGGCATCGAGGCCACCATCATACCACACTTATAAAGATTCGTGAAGTCTCTTGATTACCTAGCTACTGTTACATGCAATGGAAGGGGGTTGACGGGGCGTTAGTTGCTCGACGGGGCATCGAGGCCACCGTCATCCCACACTTAGAAAAAAATTGGAGGAAGCCCTCACCTGCAAAGTCTCTGACCGAGAAGACGAAGTGCAGGACGGAGGGGGATTGTCCGTCGACTCACCGACGGACCGTCGATTGTGGTCTCGCCGGTGAGGGTCGAGTTTCACTGTTAAATTTTAAATGATTTCTTTAATTAATTAAGTGGTTTAGGGGTTAGTTAGGGATTAAAGGGAGACTAATTAAGTTAATTAATCCCCACTATAAATACCCTTAACCCTCATTAACCTAAAGACAACTCTCAAAATAAACTCTCTTCCTTCTCTCTTATTTCTCTCTCTACATGAACACACCATTGAAGGCTAGAAAGAACTAGGGTTTGGGGGCTGAAAAAAGGGTTATATTCATCAAATTGTTGAGAAACATTAAGGTATGGGTTCTATTCACCTTTGAGATTCTTTCCTCAAAGGGTTCCTTCAAAATAGATCTCAACAAGTTGAGTTTTCTTATGGGTTTCATTCAATTATGAAATTTATATTATGGATTGAGTTGTTAATGAATTCTTAGGGTTATATTGCGTAGATTAATATGTAGTTCAACTTGCTATGGTAATTGTTGATGATTTGGCATAAATTGAAGAATATGATCCTCTATTCCTAACCTTAGGTAGTTGATATACCGTGGTTTCACGGTATTTTTGATGCTTTTTCCTTAAGTTTAGTGTGTGTCCAAAAGCCTTTTTGTATTGATTTTTATGTAAGTTTCTCTTTATTTGTAGGAAATCTGTCTAAAGATGAACGCGAATTTTTTTGAGAAAGAAATGCAGAAAAGTTACCACCTACTTTGCTTGTGAAGGTCCGTCGAGCTTGTGACGGTCCGTAGGTGGCATCGTAGTGAAGCTACTGAAGGAATATGGGGAGTATGACCTAAGTGTGGGATTACGAAGTTCATGACGGACCGTCATAGCCACGACGGTCCGTCGTGCTGGTTCGTCGTGATGATCAGAAAGTAGTCCCAATACCCAAATTTCAAGAAGTTTAAGTCATATGGAACGGAGACCCTTGACGGACCGTCGTGCTTGGAACGGTCCGTCAAACCTGTTTGTCGAGGGTAACAAAGAAAGCAGCAGAAGGATTTGTAAAGTATAGGATGACAGAGTCTATGACGGCCCGTCGTGACCACGACGGCCTATCACGAGGTCTATCGACTTGGATGCGTTTTGACAGAATTTCAGCAATTCGAGTCCTTCTTTTATTAGGTTTTTGTTTTTTATAAATAGTTGGAAAAACCTCATTTTTGGGGTTAGACTCTTTGTTAGTAGACTCTTTGTTATGAGACTTTTTGATTGTTAGACTTTTGGAGAATTTTTAGTCCTCGATCAATTTCAGTAATTGAGACACTTTTTCTGGAATTGATTGTTGGTGCATTTGTTGATTAATCAAGTGAACTTCTAGATTTTATTCTTTCTTATTGAAGTAAGTGCATGTATTCTTATAATACATATATGAATTTTGTGATTATGACTATGGGTAACTAAACTCCATACTTAGGGTTGTGGGAACCATGGGTGAATAATGAGGTAAAATCTAACTAAAATAACAATTCTAGAATAGTGTCTTGCATGTATTGATTCTTTCGTTTAGAAGTCTTTTTAACGGATGGCCAACGTTAGAACTCTCCTTAATGCTACTTGTCGGACCAAGGAGGTAGATAATAGGAAAAGAATTATCAACATATATTTAGTGTATACTATCTAATAGGCTAGTATTGATTGGTACGAGGTAATAACTTAGTCAAATATTGAATACAATGCTTAATATGAGGTAAAGGTAAAGGTTAGTATAGCAACAGACGTAGCCGGACCAAGGTGCGGAGTGAAATTTTCTAGATGCTGGACCAAGGATTTAGAAATACATAACTTATCACTTTGCATGCAAGATACTAGGAAAGAATTGTTATAGTTAGAATTATCATGTTAGGAAACTGTGGGGAACACTTAAACCCTAGTTACTTTTATTAATTGATTAAACTCCAAGGTTTGATTGTGTTAGTTGGTTACTTTAATTTAGTTAGTTATCTTTATTAATTTAGAAATAAACCCCCCGCCCCCTTTTATTGTCTTTTGTTTTCGAAGGAGATAATTGGATAAATAATAGTAATAATAGATTAAAGTTAAGCCTGAACTATTTTCCTCGTGGGAACGATCCCAACCTCATTAGTTGGGTTCTTTACTTGATACTACCGCTTTACTTCTTATGAGAAGTAAGTTCGAGCCTATCAAATTTTGGCGCCGCTGCCGGGGAAAGTAGATTTTAAATTAACTTAAGCTTATTACTGTAGTTTAGTCGATATTTTCTTAATTTTACTTTGTTTATTGTTTTTTGATTCTTCCAGAACTATCTTCTTTGTATGCCAAATACACGGAGAGGAAGAGAACCCTTGTTTCCCTACGATCACGAATTAGGGCGTATACTATGCAACATGAATCAAAACTTGGGTATTAACGATGATGATCCAAACTAGAACATCCTAGCTCCGGTTGATGTTAATGGTCAGTTATTACCCGATGATCCGGGTGAAAATCAACAAAAGGGAAAAAATCCCGCTCCACGTCCTCAAGAATACTACAGAGGCTATGATAATATAGCAGACTCTGATGAACCACTTGTCTTTCCCCCTCTACCACAAGGCCACACCTTTGTGGTAACTAGTTGTCTGATGCAAATGCTCACTGCCAGAGTTTTGTTTTCAGAGCTACCTTCTGAGGATCCACATGCCCCTATAGCTAAGGTAAGGGCAGTGTGTAAAAACTGTGTAGGGAGGCCTGATTTGGATTTGGATGTAATAGGGCTAAGAGTCTTTCCTCTCTCACTAACGTTAGAGGCTGCTATTTGGTTCACTGAGCTCCCTTACAACTCAATTTTCACTTGGAATCAACTAAGGGACGTTTTCTTAGCACGTTACTACCCAGTGTCCAAGAAACTAAATCACAAAGACAGAGTGAACAACTTTGTGTCACTACAAGGGGAGTCAGTTAGTAGTTCTTGGGATAGATTCACTTCATTTTTGAGAAGCGTCCCCAATCACCGCATAGATTTTGAGTTACTGAAGGAATACTTCTATTAGGGACAGAATGATAATAATAAAGCGTTATTGGATACTATAGCGGGTGGTTCTTATGGGGAGTGTCCTTATGCCGAGATTGCTGAAAAGTTAGAGAAAATCTCCTGGAATAATAAAGCTTGGAGTACTAGGAAGTCAGATACTGGGAGAAATACCTTCGGAGTGCAATCCACTCACAACCCAGCCACAGATGAGATTCGTGAAGAGATGGCTCAGATGAGAATTGAGCTTCGGTTGGTATTAAGACATGTCATTGGGGGCGATAAATGTAGTTAACTACTTGTCTAAACCACCACCACCAAATGATGAATGCTATTATGCAGAGAACTCCTATGCGGTAAATGAGCAAACGAGGGGTTTCCGACCGAGTGCCCAAGGCTCAAATCAAGAGAATTGGCGCCAAGGTCAAGGATACCAAGGTCGGATCTATGGTAACAATAACCGTGAGGGTCATTATGTCCGAGATCAAAACTACAACCGCGACAACAACTTCAACAGGGGTAACTATGGTAACAGAAATGATAGGAATAAGCCCTATGTCCCTCCTCAAAATCGTGAAGTTACTCCTAGGGATGGTGGAGATAGTATGGCATAAATTGAGGATATGTTGCACAAAATGATGAGGAGGTTCGATGCTAGTGATGAGCACATTAAAGAGTTAAGGAGTGATTTAGCGGGTATTGGACAGAAAGTCAATACCCGTGCAATATCGATTAAGCAGATTGTGTTGAAAATGGACCAATTATCTGCGACTGTGAACACACGGCAGGCGGGCACTCTTCCTAGAAACACTGTCCAAAATCCGAAAAATGATGGACATTGTATGGCAATCACTACTCGGGGTGGTAAGCAAACCATTGACCCACCTATGCCGTCTAATGAGGAAAAGGTGATAAAAGATAATGAAAAAGTGGTAGAGGTTAGTGGTGAAGTAGAAGATAACATGGGACAAGATGCTGAAGTGCCTACAAAAGTAACTCCTATGACTCGACCACCCCCCCTTTCCTCAAAGATTTGTGAAAAAGATCGAGGATGGTAAATATCGGCGCTTTATAACAATGTTGAAGCAGCTTTCTATCAATGTCCCTTTGGCAGAAGCTCTAGAACAAATGCCCGGTTATGCCAAGTTTATGAAAGATATGGTTACAAAGAAAAGATCGGTCACTTTCGAGGATGATGATAGAAAGCAGCATTGTAGTGCTATTGCTACAAGATCCCTAGTACAAAAGAAAGAAGATCCGGGTGCATTCACTATTCCTTGTACATTCGGGTCATTACATTTTGCGAAAGCATTATGTGATCTGGGGGCAAGCATAAATCTCATGCCCCTCTCGATTTACAAGAAGTTGGGTTTGGGTGATCCAAAGCCCACTGCGATGCGGCTACTGATGGCCGATCGAACAGTAAAAAAGCCCATAGGGATACTCCACGATGTGCTAGTAAAAGTGGAGTCGTTCATATTTCCAGTAGATTTCGTTATTCTTGATTGTGAAGTCAATTTTGAAGTGCCTATTATTCTTGGGAGGCCATTTCTCGGTACCGGTAGAGCCTTAGTTGATATGGAAAAGGGGTAGATGAAATTTCGATTGAACAATGAAGAAGCGACCTACAACATTTGTAGGTCCATGAGGCAGAGTGGTGAGATCCAATCGGTATCTGATATATCCTACAAAGAAAAGATGAAGCAGCACCATGACCTAAAAATTGAAAAACGAGAGTTTATGGTTGGGGATTTGGTGCTTTTATTCAATTCTAGGTTGCGCTTGTTTCCGGGAAAGCTCAAGTCCAAATGGACTGGCCCTTACTTGGTTACCCAACTATTCCCTCATGGAACAGTTGAGTTGGAAATCAAGGAGGGTGTGCGGTTTAAGGTGAATGGACAACGAATAAAACTCTATTTTGGGCATGCTGAATTGGCGAATGAAGTGATCAAGGCATACCATCTTGATGAAGGCTGAGTAATCAAGTGTCCTCAGTCGTGCCGCGACGTTAAATCATGCGCTGGTTGGGAGGCAACCCAATACTTATAGTTTTTCTATATAGTAATGGTAGCATTTTCTACTAATGGGTTTTAATTTGACGGCACATCACCAAGAAATTCTGCAGAAAATCACTCTGCAACAGTCTCTGACGAATATATCGACGGTCCGTCACTCATGTGATGGACCGTTCATGAATCCGTCGTGCCAGGTACGTATTTCATTTATTTTCAAAACTAGGTCACACGCGACGGAACCAATGACGGACCGTAGCATCTGCGACGGACCGTCGTCGGGGACTCGTTGCGTCATTAATGAGCGTACCCCCCCGACCCAGTTGGGAGTATTTTAAAAATTCCTAACATTCAAAACCCCCACCCCAACATTTCACCCATTTCCTTCCCTCTTTATCCCATTTCCCTCCCTTTCAAACTTCCAACTTCCTACCTCTCTTCTCTATCAACTGATCACTTCCCCAATTCCCCAATTCCTAAAATCTAGTCTCTACTAGTCGGAGTCTACTGCCGTGGTTCTGTTCTTGATCACCAAGTACCTCCCTTGCTTGTTTTTCTCCTCTTCTCAGGAATGTGTCTCTGATCTCTACCCATTTACATTGCATTTTTTTAATTCGTATTAGCCTATTTCTTTTTGGTGGGTCTTCATTCTTTGATCCAATTTTGTCTGACCTTGGTTGAGAATCCTCAAATTGCATTGTTAAAACTCTAGAAATAGGTGCTTTAGCATTGCTAGTTTGCTAGGTATTTGAGTTAGACACTTGTAGGTTAACACTAAGAATTCCATTTGAGTCATAGGGGATGATTGTGGCATCCCCAGTTCTATCACTGAATGACAGAACAAGACCCTGATGACGCACAGTCGTACCCACGATGGACCGTCATAGGGTGTGTTCCAACATCCCACTGTTTGTTTTCTCTAATTGACCTCTGATGGACATCTACGACGGACTTGTTCCCACGACGGTCCGTCCTGCACAACCATTCTGGTTGTCAGAGACCCTTGTCCTAAGGGTCTCCCACTTTTTCTAAGTGTCCTCTGACGGACATCTACGACGAACCGTCATACCCTCGACGGTCCATTCTGCACAACCGTCGTGATGGTCAGAGACCCCTCTCCTAAGGGTCTCCATACTTTTTTCTAAGTACCCCACGATGGACATCGACGACGGACCGTCATTGTCACGATGGTCCGTCCTGTTTAGCCGTCATACTTGTCAAAGACTTTCCTTCAGGGGTCTCCACATCAACATAGTTGAAGTAAGACATGACGGACCCCATGACGGTCCGTCGTACTCACGACGAGCCATCACCTGGTTCGTCGTGTTTCACTGTTACTGCAGAAAAGTCATTACAACTTAGCTCTTATATTTATTTTGTGTCGTTTTTGCTCGTCTTGTTTGCTCCTTCTCATACTAATATTGGTTCTTTATAGGTACTATCTCTAATGGCGCCAAAACAAGATCGAGTTTATGCACGTGGGCGTTCAATGTCTATCGCCTCGTATGCCCGAATGGTTATAGGCTCTGAAGATGAGCATGACCCCGAGTACGTGCCCCAAGGCACTGCCACTCCATCACGAGCTGCACGTGCTACAAGATCTACGCCCAAAAAGGTGGCTTCTGGCGTAGTCACTGCCTCCCAGTATGATGAGGAGCACACACTGACTGGCACACCTTCGAGGTCAGCTACACATGAAGAAGGAGCGTCTTCATCCATAGGAGTTTAGTGGTCGGAGGAAGCCTTCGGGTCCGCCGAAGTCCCTGCCCACGCCGAATCTGCACAGTCTACCTTGTCTGATGAGTCTAACAGTCCTTATTTCACTCCAGGCTCACCGACTGGTGCTCTCACCCCAGTTGCCGACCATCCCAACCGATGGTGTGTCGACGGGCAATATCAAGTGTATTCCGATGCCAAGTTTTTAAATGATAAAGGCGTCATGACACGGACCCTTACACTGGAGAGGCGGGTCCTTACGGGAAGTCTCCCCACCATGCCAGAGATCTACAATCTCTTCACCAGACACCGGCTGGAGTGGACATCTCGTTCTTTAGGCTGTTATAGTGAGGAGTTGGTCTGAGAGTTCTACGCCTCTTACGTGGCTAATCTCAGATCACAGATAGATAGGCGGGCTGCCCCCGCCAAACAGGCCCCACTTGAGCATGCTGAGTAAGTGGCATTCAGGTCGATATCTCCCTGCCCGCTATCCGCCGATATCTATACGGCGAGGATGTTGATGCCAACATGACCCCTCTCATCGCCGAGTTCGACTACCGGTGGCAAATTTTAAAAGATGGCCAATTCTTGCGTGAGCCATCGCTGAGAGAGACCACCAAGAGGTGGATGGCCCTGCACTTGTCTGTTGATGGAGAGGGTGCCGACTAGGTAACGGATCTGAAGGGAGCCATCAAGAAGGCTAACTTGACCTTCATGGCTAAGTTCTTATGGTTGATTGTCCGCCACTGCCTTTCCCCCACGGCCGCTGATAATATAGTGACATGGGATTGTGCAGTTCTGATGGCAGCGATGATAGCCGGGTTTGAGGTGGACCTCGCTTGGCTTCTACAGGCGGTCATGCACGAGAGGGCTTTCAAGGTCACAACTACTTACCCTTTTCCGTGCATGATATTTTCCTTATTTAGGTCCGCAGGTGTGCCCATCTGGAACATTGATCAGCTCAAGACTCCGCTGGGCACTGTTTATATCGGCCTCATCAGGGATGAGGCCAATGAGTTGGCTCCACGCAGAGGGACCCGTCCAGAGTTGCCTCCACTTAGTGAAAATCCGGCGGATACAGTAGCATATACTCGAACGGCTACGCAGGCTGCTTCTGAAACCACTGACACTACCCTGGTCGAGTCTATCCCGGGTAGTAGCACTGCCTCTAGCTCCTCTCGCTCAGCCCCATTCCCCGCTCTAGTCCCGCTTGCTAGGGTCCATAAACTAGAGGCACAAATGGCTACAATTCTACATCACATCCAGCCTTGGATGCAGAGGTCTATTGCTGAGGCAGAAGAGCACTTGGAGCGTAAAATGGTCCAGCACACAGAGCGGAAGATCGCCGAGGTTCATCAGCGCTTGGACGCTTTTGAGTTGCGGGTGCTAGCCTGGCCAGCCCCTCAAGTGGACGTGTCGACCCTTCAGGCTGCGGTTGAGAGTCTGTGAGCGGACATTGATATGATCTTAGAGGCTAGTGTTGCCTGAGTCTTAGGCCCCTTCTGCAGAGCCTGCTGAGGACGCAGTGATGGCGGCCTTATTCGCCACTTCTGAGATTCAACCACCTCCTCCTTGAGAGCATGCCAAGAGGCACAAGGGTCAAGAGGAGGATGAGGCTAGAGCACGGAAGAAGGAGCGCCGTGAGATGGAGGCTGCAAGGAGAGCCTCGCTTGCTGATGAGAAGGCGCGTCGGATTAGGGTTGTAGAGTCAGTTGCTGGGGCATCTAGCTCCAAAGATGTCGCGATAGCGGGAGGCACTGCTGATAGTGCTGTTGCTGATGAGGACACTAATGAGGGTGTCCAGACTACAGAGGCAGTGGGGTAAATGGAAAATGAGTGCTAGGGTGAAGTCTGAGTAGCCCAATTTACTATCCTCTTTTGGGGTTTCTTGCCTGTGTTCTTTTTCCCCAAGAGACTGATTATTTTTATTATTTAATCGGTATGTCTATATCTTGTGTACATAGTTTAACTCTGAAGCATGCTGGCTAAAATGATATCCTGATGTAATGAAACTGATGCATGACTAGGCATATAATTGAAAAATGTGTGGCTCTAAGCATGACATAGAGATACACCACTGCATGACCCTAAGTCTAAAATTCGAACTAGGTATCTGATAATCTGGTAGAGTAATGAGATGTCAAGTGAGTGTGAGGAAGATCTGAATAGTCCACTATTTGTACTGAACTAGAACTTGCCTGGTTAGTCCTCCTAAAAGTAAGCTGTAATAAACAATTAGAAAAGGATCATAGGCCTTTGTTCAATATAGCAAATTTTAAGCCCCCCAAAAAAACCGAATGAAATTAAACCTCTTTGATCCAAATGATTTGAGCTTAAAATAGACCTTTCTTTTTCACCCCTACTGATCTTTTCTAGGAATAATGTGTTGGCCCTGGTCCCTCCTTGGACATGTGCACCTCATCTTATGCCAAAAGCATAAGTTGAGGGTGGCTAATGCAGTAAACAACCTTTTCATGGCCCTGACCCAACTTTGGGTATTGTGTACTTTGACTCATGGCAAAGCCATGAGTTGAGGGTAGCTCTTATGAGGAATGCTCTAGAAAGTGGGGTTGAAAGAACAAAGAAAGAGAAAAGAACAAAAGTAAAGTGACTCAAGAACCAGTTGAAAGAAAAGTGAAAAAAAATAAAATAATAAAAAAAATACAATAAATACAAGCAAGAAAAGAAGAGAGTCACTTACACAAATGAAGAAAGAAGGGAAAATAAACAAGGAAAAAGCATATGACAAATTGGGCGAAATAAAATCATAAAAAGTGGTATATTTAGCCGATATGTCAAGGAGGGCAAAAAGTCACTAAAGTATACCTAAATATATCCTACCTGACAGTGAGCCTATGTTTCAATCTAAGAAAGTCCTATTGTGATCCTAAGAGTTGTATGGCGAACTTAAAGCAGTGAAAATAAGGGCAAGCTTATGGCAATATGTATGAATGAGTTGTGAATTTGTTCTGAAAATGAGTGTTGAAAAGTAATCCTTATACTCAAACTGAAATCATTGTGTGAAAAATGAGGATGTTGTTTTGAAGTGAGGACACTAGTTGCAATGCCGGAAATATTAGTACCTCGGTGAGATATTGAAGAGGACAGGTGTCAATGCATGGTGAGTCTGTGTCATGGTCTGATTCCACATAATTCAAGCCTAATAGTGATAACATTCATAAACATGATGAGACTGATTGGGATTGATAACCAAATGATTGCGAAAGCTAAAACATGGATACTATTGTACAAAGATTTTGTAGTGAGCCATAGTGCATCGCTTGAGGGCAAACAACGAATTTAAGTTGATTGTGTTGACATACTGTGGTTGCACGGTATTTTTAATGCTTTTTCCTTAAGTTTAGTGTGTGTCCAAAAGCCTTTTTGTATTGATTTTTATGTAAGTTTCTCTTTATTTCCAGGAAATCTGTCTAAAGATGAACGCCGAAGTTTTTGAGAAAGAAATGAAGAAAAGTTACCACCTACGGAGCTTGTGACGGTCCGTCGAGCTTGTGACGGTTCGTAGGTGTCATCGTAGTGAAGCTGCTGAAGGAAGATGGGGAAGTCTTACCTAAGTGTGGGATTACAAAGTTCATGACGGACCTTCATAGCCACGACGGTCCGTCCTGCTGGTTCGTCGTGATGATCAGAGAGTAGTCCAGTACCCAAATTCAAGGAAGTTTAAGTGTTATGGAACGGAGACCTTTGACGGACCGTTGTGCTTGGAATGGTCTGTCATACCTCTTTGTCGAGGGTAATGAAGAAAGCAGTAGAAGGATTTGTAAAGTATAGGATGACGGAGGCCATGACGGCCCGTCGTGACCACGACGGCCCGTCACGAGGTCTATCGACTTGGACGCGTTTTGACAGATTTTCAGCAATTAGAGTCCTTCTTTTATTAGGTTTTTGTTTTTTATAAATAGTTCGAAAAACCTCATTTTTGGGGTTAGACTCTTTGTTAGTAGACTCTTTGTTATGAGAACTTTTGATTGTTAGACTTTTGGAGAATCTTTAGTCCTTGATTAATTTAAGTAATTGAGACACTTTTTCTGGAATTGATTGTTGGTGCGTTTGTTGATTAATCAAGTGAACTTCTGGATTTTATTCTTTCTCATTGAAGTAAGTGCATGAATTCTTATATTACATATATGAATTTTGTGATTATGACTATAGGTAACTAAACTCCATACTTAGGGTTGTGGGAACCATGGGTGAATAATGAGGTAAAATCTAACTAAAATAACAATTCTAGAATATTGTCTTGCATGTATTGATAATTCTTTCATTAAGAAGTCTTTTTAAAGGATGGCCAACGTTAGAACTCTCCTTAATGCTACTTGCCGGACCAAGGAGGTAGATAATAGGAAAAGAATTATCAACATGTATTTAGTGTTTACTATCTATAGGCTAGTATTGATTGGTATGAGGTAATAACTTAGTCAAATATTGAATATAATGCTTAATATGAGGTAAAGGTAAAGGTTAGTATAGCAACACACGTAGCCGGACCAAGGTGCGGAGTGAAATTTTCTAGATGCCGGACCAAGGATTTAGAAATACATAACTTATCACTTTGCATGCAAGATACTAGGTTAGAATTGTTATTATTAAAATTATCAAGTTAAGAACCTGTGAGGAACACTTAAACCCTAGTTACTTTTATTAATTGATTAAACTCCAATATTTGAATCTGTTAGTTGTTTACTTTAATTTAGTTAGTTATTTTCATTCAGTTAGAAATAAAACCCCCCCTTTTTATTGTCTTTGTTTTCTAAGGGATAATTGACTAAATAATAGTAATAATAAGTGAAAGTTAAGTCTGAATTATTTTCTTTGTGGGAACGATCCCAACCTCATTAGTTGGGTTCTTTACTTGATGTGACCGCTTTACTTCTTATTTGAGAAGTAAGTTTGAGCGTATCAGTAGTGATCTTGGCTTATATTGTATTGTGATCATTCAATTGAGTTGGTTGTTGATTTGATTACTATCCTATGGTTCTATTATGATTAAATTAAGATGAATTATAGGCCTATCATGCTAGTTCTTGACATGTGATTTAGGTTGTGAATTGTAATGTGAAATTAGCCTATGTACCTTGTCTCAAGTGTGATCTAAAGATGAATTGTGTTATAGAGATGCAATCGTCCTTAATATTCTATTGGTTATCATTGTGCGCTTATTTTACTCCCCAAGTTTGGTTGAGTTATGAGTTGATGGTAAGATCTTGATGATAGACTATGAGAAGACTTGGTAAGCCTTAGAATCTCTACCTTTACTTCTTATTGTGATTAATTGTTGTTAAGTCATGATATCACATTGGAGTATGCCTTATACTAGGATTATTTGGTGGTATGATGTTGAATTGAAATGTCTTGACTATGTTGTGAGGTTGATTAAGGTGTATGTGATATAAGGATGGTGAAAACTATCAGTGTGACTTAATATGTTATTAAACGCTAATGTGTTAACCTCACTCATATGAATTGTGATGAAAGGACTTATAGAATTCTAATTTGAGCCATTGATGATGATGATTATACAAGGGATAGACCCGATGGCCTAAATTAAGTTATGAATTGTAATTAAAGTTTTAAAGACATTTCAAAAAGGAACTCTATCTTAGCACCGAGTGAACTAGATAGAGGAGTGTCCCTTCCCACATAGGGAAGGTAGGAACACTACATTACTCTCGAGATTGGAGACTATAATGCATGGCGCATAAAGAGGGTCCCAACTAAATCTCCTAGTTCTTGAACTATGTTGCCCCATAGGAATACTAGCTAGTGGATCCACGTAGTTTCTATGTTTTATGTTTTGGTACTACCTTGGCAAGTAGTCCACCTTCTTTCAGTGTAGGGTTTTATGACACCGGATTGCACAGTATCTCATGTGGTGTATGTCGGTTAGGGCAAGATGTTCCCAAAAAGTAAAGCGAATTAAAGGACTTGAACTTTAACTTGGATAACCTAAGGGTCTAGCTTAGTCTAGGTAGGGGTATGGGACTCTACCTGGACATTGCACTAGTTATCCTTGATGGGACTCTTAGGAGAAGGTTCTTATGTATGTTTATTTTATGACAATATATGATGTATATATGATGACCATGGCACATTATTGATACTATATGTTGATTAGTTCATTTATGAATATGCATTGGGTTATAATGATAATACATGATGAAATGCAATCCTAAGCGCTATGATATGTAAAGTTGGATATTGGTCATGTTTTCTTGTTGAGGATACTTGATTGAGTAAGGTTATGGGGCTTTTCTTGGTCACTGCACTTGGTGACTTGATAAGGACTTCTGAGTAGTTTTCTTGATTATTATGATATGTTTAAATCTTATTCATTCTTGTGATATTATTCCTTGATGTTAGGGTTGTAGTAAGTCATGGTTTCAAGTTTGTTGGGATAAGTATTATTTGTTGAGATAGTAAGCATGTTTGGTTGATTAATATGACTTAATTGACTTTGCATTAAGCCCCTAAAAGGGATATAATGGCATGCTTTGATAAAAACTCCCTTTTTGCATGATTTGCTTGTGTATGTGCATAAGATCTCATACTTAGTACATGTGGAGTACTTACCCCGTTTTCTTCCCTTGTCCCAAATATTTTAGGTTCCAGTCATTGAAGAGTTTGGAAGGCGATATTGTTGAAGGCTTGGATTCTTCCTTTCATCCAAGTGGGGTAGGTCCTCAACTTTCAAGGGCAATGCCATCTTCTAGCTTTGGATTTTGTTATGAGCTTATTGAATCTATCATTTCTTTCCTTGTTATTTGAATATTGTACTTTCGTATGACCTATACATGGTCTTGTTGAATTGATGTGAGCGCTATTGTCTATATTGTGATATCCGTTTAGATTGTATGAGAGAGACAATTGTTGAGACTATATATATATATATATATATATATATATATATATATATATGTGCAATAAAAGTAGAAGAATATGTAACCTTCCTATATAAAGGGTCTATGTATACTCGATATGAATATATATTATGTGTATGTAGAGGTCTTTGTAAACCTCCTAGTAGAGATAATAAAAGTTTTTAAAATTTTCCGCATTTTTCAACCTATGAATGTAATTACATGAAACTAAGAGGCTAGTGTTAGTCCTTCAAAAGGACATCGATACCGGTTACGTCTATGGGGTAAACCTGGATGTGAGACATGATATGGAGACTACAACTCAATATGCATAAAAGAGTTTCTAGCAAATCTCCTAGTTCCTTAACTATGTGCCCCTATAGGAATACTAGCTAGTGGATTCACCTACAATGCTATGTTTATGTATGGTTCTACCTTGGCATGTAGACCACTTTCTTTCTGTGTAGGGTTTCATGACACCAGATTCGATGTTTACCGCACATGGTCTATTGTCGGTTATGACGAATGTTCTCAAAAGTAAATGAATGAATGAAGTAATAAAGATTGACACTAACTACGATGACTTAAGGGGTACTACTTAGTGTAGGTAAGGGTATGGGACTTTACCTACGCATTTCACAAGTTTCCCTTGAGGGGAGTCCTAGAAGGAGTTCTTATTCACTTATGTTATGAATGAAATGCCTAATGTTGGTTTTATATAATGTTGCTCTTATATGATTATGGTTTCATTTGATGACTTTCTCCACCATCCCTAGGAGTAACATCACGATGTTGAGGAGGGACATAGGGCCCATTCCTATCATTTCTGTTACCATAGTTACCCCTGTTGAAGTTGTTGTCGCGGTTGTAGTTTCCATCTCGGACATAATGACCCTCACGGTTATAGTTACCATAGTTCCGACCTTTGTTCCCTTGACCTTGGCGCTAATTCTCCTGATTAGAGCCTTGGGCACTCGGTCGGAAACCCCCCATCTGCTCATTCACTGCATAGGAATCCTCCGCATAATAGCATTCATCATTAGTTGGTGGTGGTTTAGACAAGTAGTTAACTACATTTACCTTTTCTGCACCCCAGTGATATGTTTTAGTACCAACCCAAGATCAGTTATCATCTGAGCCATTTCTTCACGAACCTCATCTGTGGCTGGGTTGTGAGTGGACTGCACTGTGAAGGTATTTCTCCTGGTATCTGACTTCCTAGTACTCCAAGCTTTATTATTCCGGGAGATTTTCTCTATTTTTTCAGCAATCTCAGCATAAGGACACTCCCCATAAGATCCACCTGCTATAGTGTCCAACACCGCTTTATTATTATCATCCTGTCCCCGATAGAAGTATTCCTTCAGTGACTCATCATCTATACGGTGATTTGGGATGCTTCTCAAGAACGAGGTGAATCTATCCTAAGAACTACTAACTGACTCTCCTGGTAGTGCCACAAAGTTGTGCACTCTGTCTTTGTGGTTTAGTTTCTTGGAGACCGGGTAATAGCGTGCTAAGAAAACATCCCTTAGTTGGTTCCAAGTGAAAATTGAGTTGTATGGGAGCTCAGTGAACCAAATAGCAGCCTCTCCCGTCAGTGAGAGAGGAAACACTCTTAGCCCGATTATATCCAAGTTCAAGTCAGGCCTCCCTACACAGCTTTTACACACTATCCTTACCTTAGCTATATGGGCATGTGGATCCTCAGAAGGTAGCCCTGAAAACAAACCTCTGGCAGTGAGCATTTGCATCAGGCTACTAGTTACCACAAAAGTGTGGCCTGGTGGTAGAGGGGGCAAGACAAGTGGCCCATCGGAGTCTGCTCTATTGTCATTGCCTCTGTAGTATTCTTGGGCCGTGGAGCAGGATTTTGTCCCCTCTGTTGGTGTTCACCCGGAGCATCGGGAAACAACTGACCATGATCATCAACCGGAGCTGGGTGTTCTGGTTTGGATCATCATCATTAATTCCCAAGTTTCGATTCATGTTGCGTAGTGTACGCTCTAATTCTTGATCGTAGGGAAACAAGGGTTCTCTTCCTCTCCGTGTATTTTGGCATACAAGGAGGATAGTTCTGCAAGAATAAAAACAATAAAACAAAGTAAAATCAAAAAAATATCAACTAAACTATATAATAAGTTTAAGTTAATCTAAACTTACTTTCCCCGACAGCGGCGCATAAATTTGATATGCTCAAACTTACTTCTCAAATAAGAAGTAAAGCGGTCGTGTCAAGTAAATAACCCAACTAGTGAGGTTGGGAACGTTACAACGAGGAAAATTGTTTAGACATAACTTCAATCTATTATTACAATTGTTCAGTCAATTACTTCCTTGGAACGCAAAAATAATAAAAAGGGGGTTTTCTATTTATAAATAAATAAAAATAACTAGCGAAATTGAAAGAGACAACTTACAGCTTTAAATGTTGGAGTTTAATCAATTAATGAAAGTAACTAGGGTTTACGTGTTCCCCACAGGTTCATAACTTGATAAGTCTAACTATAACGATTCTTTCCTAGTATCTTGCATGCAAAGTGATAAGTTACGTATTTCTTAATCCTTGGTCCGGCATCTAGAAAATTNTTACCTCATATTAAGCATCGTATTCGATATTTGACTAAGTTATTACCTCGTACCAATCAATACTAGCCTATTAGATAGTATACACTAAATCTATGTTAATAATTCTTTTCCTATTATCTACCTCCTTGGTCCGGCAAGTAGCATTAAGGCGAGTTCTAACGTTGGCCATCCGTTAAAAAGACTTCTAAGCGAAAGAATTATCAATACATGCAAGACACTATTCTAGAATTGTTATTTTAGTTAGGTTTTACCTCATTATTAGCCTATGGTTCCCACAACCCTAGTTATGGAGTTTAGTTACCCATTGTCATAATTACAATATTCAAATATGTGATATGAGAATTCATGCACTTACTTCGATGAGAAAGAGTAAAATCCGAAAGTTCACTTGATTAATCAGCAAACGTCACCAACAATCAATGATAAAAGATTCAAGATAATCAATAATCTCTCAAAGAGTCTAAAAAATAATCAAGAGTCTCACAATATTAAAGGGTCTAACAATGATCAAGAGTCTAACCCCAAAAACGAGGTTTTTCGAACTATTTATAAAAAATTAAAACCTAATTAAACAAAGACTCTATTTGCTGGAAATCTGTCAAAACGCGGTTGGATCAACGGACATCGCGACGGATCGTCGAGGTCACGACGGACTGTCATGGACTCCGTCGTCCCATACTTATGCAATTTTTTCTGCTGATCTCTTCATTACCCTCAACAGCAGGTATGACGGATCGTCACAGGCACAACGGTCCGTCGAGGGTCTCCATTCCAAAACACTTGAACTCTTAGAATATGGGTACTGGGACTACTTCTCTGATCTTCATGACGAACCTGCAGGACGGACCATCATGGATACGACGGTCCGTCACGCTTTCCGTAACCCCACACTTGGTCAAACTTCCCCATCTTCCTTCAGCAGCTGCACTACGCTGCCACCTATGAACCATCACGAGCATGACGGACCGTCACAAGCTCCGTAGGTGGTCTCTTCTGCATTTCTTCGCTCAAAAACCTCCGTATTCATCTTTGGACAGATTTCCTGCAAATAAAGAGAAACTTATATAAAAATTAGCACAAAAAGGTTTTGGACACACTAAACTTAAGGAAAAAGTATTAATAATACCGTGAAACCACGGTATATCAGGTCCCAACTATATCTCCTAGTTCTTTAACAATGTTGCCCAACATGAATACTAGCTAGTGGATCCACGTAGTTGTTATATTTCATGTTTTGGCACTACCTTGACAAGTAGTCCTCCTTCCTTCGGTGTAGGGTTTTATGACACCGCATTCCACATTATCTCATATACGATTAGGGCAAGCTTTTACCAAAAGGTAAAATGAACTAAAGGATTGAACTCTAACTATGATAACCTAATGGGTAGGGGTATGGGGCTCTACCTAAGCATTGCATTAGTTAGCCTTGCGGGGAGTCTTAGAAGGATGTTCTTATGTATGATTATGCTTATAATGTTATATGACATGTATATGATGAACTTATGCATGGTTGATACTATATGTTGACTAGTTCACTTAATTCATGTGTTGGTTTATATTGTTAATGTAAGAAAATATGTATATCTAAGTGACATATAATGTGCAGTAGGATGTTAGTCATGATTTCTCGTTGGATTACTCGATTGAGTAAGGTTATGGGGCTTTACTTGATCATTGCATTTGTTGACTTGATAGTGGTTCGTGGTTAATTGAATTGCTTTGTTTATAATGAAATGTACTGTTATTAATGCTTATTGTTAATATTACATGATGATAGAGTTACTTGAGTATGTAACTACTTATATGGTATGTATGGTTGACTTGACTAGACTTGATGTTGGAGTTCTTGTGATGTACATGCCTATGACTTAATGAATATGCAATAATTATTTGAATAGTCTTGTTGAAGGTGCTTAATGGTTTTAAAAGAAAAGTGCATACTTTATAAAATGTCCCTTGTCACATACAGTTTTACCCCCTAGACGTTACCGGCGTCCGCGTCCTATTTGAGGATTAAGACTAGCCTCTTAGTTTACATCATCACACTCATAAGTAAAATTTAGCAGAAAATTTAAAAGTTATANATATATATATATATATATATATCGAGTATATATACACCCTTCGTATAGGAAGGTTACACAAACTTCTACTTTTATCGCACATTTATATATATAAGATAGAAATTAGTCTCAAATATTGTCTCATCTCATAACAATCTAACTAGATTAGCAAATCTTGGGGCATAGCCCGTAAATCAATGTAAAGAGAGCCACATGTGGGCTTTATACAATCCATACTCAAATGAAAGGAGATAGAATGTAAGAGTCTTAAAAATAAAATGACAACATAATAGTGGCATCGCTCTCGGAGTAATGAGGACCAACCCTACGTGGATGGTCAAAGGATCAAGTCATTCTTCAAATCGCCTTCCAAAACACCTCAACGATCGGAACCTGAAAATATTTGGTAAAAGGGAAGAAAATGGGGTTAGTACTCCACTTGTACCAAGTATGAAATCATATGCACATACAAGAGTGAAACATTCTAAAAAGGAAATTTGATCAAAACATGTCATTTTACCATTTTAAAAGTCTCATGCATAATCAAGTAAGTCATACCAATCAACCAAACATGCTTACTAACTCAAACAAGTAATATATATCCCATCATACTTGAACCCATGATCTACTACAACCCTATCATCAAAGAATAATATCATAAGCATGACTAAGAGTTTAAAATATCATAATAAGAAAGACGAATACTCATGAATCTTTATCAAGTCTACAAGTTAAATGACCAAGCAAAGCCCCATAACCTTACTCAATCAAGTAGCCCCAACAAGAAACCATAACCAATGTCCAACTCCACATAGTATAACATTTAGATATACATTTATTCTTATTTCAGCAATATAACCCCACACATACTCATAAGTGAACAAATCAACATATAGTATCAACAATGTGCAAGTTCATCATGTACATATCATATATCATCATAACATAAACATATATAAGAACATCCTCCTAAGACTCCCCTCAAGGATAACTAGTGCAATGCTTAGGTAGAGTCTCATACCCCTAACTAGACTATGCTAGACCCCTTAGGTTATCCTAGTTAGAGTTTCAAAACCGTTAATTCATTTTACTTTTTGGGAACATCTTGCCCTAACCGACATAGACTACATGAGCTAGTGTGGAATCCGGTGTCATAAAACCCTACACCGAAAGAAGGTGGATTACTTTCCAAGGTAGTACTAAAACATAACACATAGCAGCTACGTGGATCAACTAGCTAGTAATCCTATGGGGCCAACATACTTCAAGAACTAGGAGATATAGTTGGGACCCTCTTTATTCTCCATGCATGTAAGACACTGAAAATGACTTAGGTGAAGCTAGAGACTAACATGGTTGTATTAGTGATCTAAGGTCCTAAAATGGTTTATAATTTTGGTTTTAGGAAGTTTCTAAGTTTTTAGGTGCATTGGAAGTCAAATATCAAGGGACGACCAAGACGTTCGACGACTAAGTGACCTTTGTGCCCCATATGTGGTTGTACGTGTTTATGTGTGATGCATGAGCTTATAGGTTCCTTAAATGAGTTGTTATAGTTTATATAGTCAGTGTGTCAAGTTTCATGATTTTTGGAGGTCAAACGTTCAAGAATGTCCGTGACATTTGGAAGATTTTTCTTGAAATGACCTTGTGTGTCTATGTATGTTTTGTGGAGTTTTACGTGTTCGTTTTTGGTGAAACTCATGTGGTAGGTCCTAAACTTGAATAGAAACCTCGGGGTATGACTCCATGTAAGACCTGCAAGGGTCCCTAAAGGAGGACCCCAACATTGGAGTTCAACACTGCCAGGCAGTGGCAATCGACGACCCAAACTACGGCCAATCGACCAGGAAATGACCCGTCGATAGGTCTCGTCGATGGAGAAACTTGTACTGCAGGTTGGGGAGTTGCAGGTGCGACCCACGATAGCCCATCGACTGGACGTGGATGAGACCACGGACCGTCGATGGGCTGCCTGTTTTTCTGCCAGCTTTCTTTAACTTGAGGGGTGAAGTTGTGAATTCACCCAAAGTCTTATTAGATGTGAAGACGGTTGTTTTGAGTGTTTATGGGTATTCTAAGAGTATATAAGTCATTAAACTCTCATTATAACCCTAACACATAAATCAAAACATATTCCCTCAAAAAGTTCCTCCAAAAGCCTCCATGTGAGTTCAAAGTGAAGATGGAGCTTGAAGATAGGTCTTCAATTGAGTTTCTTATGAAATTATCTTAGGATTCTTCAAATAAGGTATGATAGTTCTTCATCTAAGGCTTTCTATCACCTTAGACCCAATTTCAAAGATGATTTTCAAAAATTTCAAAAAGATAAAAATGTCCAATTTCTACTCTAAGTCTTGGGTAATTCCATAAGTGGTTTACAAACGTTTATATATGATGAAATTGATGTATAATTGATGTTTTCCAATGAAATTCTCCATGAACCCTTGATATTCACAAATCTCTCAATTTGACTAAAACATGGGTTATGTGGTCGTGCTTTGAGATTGATAAATTCATGTATAGATTGTTATGGGCTTTTGATTCATGTATATATTATGTAAGAATGGTGTATAGGCTGTTTCAATTTTATTAATTGAGTAATGAATACTCTTAGATTTATTGAATGCTAAGCTTGTTAAATTGATATTGACTTAATGCTTATAGATTCTTGTGTAGATTTTTATGGTCTTTCTAATGATGTAAGAAATGTATAAAATTGATATATAATTTTTTTTAGATTGATAAATATATATTGAATTGAGTTATATTTCATTGAGTATTATAGTTTATGTATTGAATTGATGTTCGTGGTCATATGTAAGGGCCATATGGTATCGAATTGGCTGATTTAGCTTTGGAACAGAAGTGGTAAGATGGAGTGGGGGTATGCTTCCCTAATTCCTTTTATTTTATGTTAATTAGGCTTCAATTATTTTGTGATTTGTATGTCCACTTATGGTTGCAGTGCTATGTATATTGATCTGGCCTTGTCGGCATTACTTTATGCAATATGATGTCCGTACTACTTGAAGTATTACCATGTTTTGTAAAGTTTTTTCATGTGAAGTATGTGTATATCTATAATTTGAAGTAATGTGAAGGTACGTGTTCTTTCTATGCATGTTAGGAAATCATGTAGACTATGACTTTGACCTTATGTGTATAGTCTTAGGGTTGAGTCTTGGTTATTTCTACTTGACTATATGAGTCTATATTGGTTACAATGATGATGTTGTGATAGTATATAGGATAACTTGAATATGTTAGGGTTGTTTCTATGTGCCTTTAGAATTAACATGCATTATGAGTTAAAAGTGAAATATGTGGTGTCTTGTCTTGGTTGACTTGTGTCCCTTACTTGATGCTTGTATGAAAGTGGATATGTGATGTCTTGACTTAGGATGATAAAGTCTCTTAGTATTGGATGTATGAATGATATGTGAGACCTTGAATGGTGTTAATAGAGTCCTTTATGTGAAATCTTGAACGTAGTGGTAAGGTTATGAATTGTTGAAGTTGTAAGCCGTAATGGTATCCTTCAAAGTAAAGGAATGATGGACATAAGGTTAATTTGCTGGAACGACATCGTATTAATCCTTAAGAAAGTCATCTTGAGCTTCTTTTCGCCGTTGTGAGGTAGCCCTAGTGGTTCCTTCCTTGGTAGGGTAAATGTGATTGGGCAATGAACTTGTTATGGAACCCGTTTATGTGAACCTTTAATGTGAATTAATCTATGAGAATGAACTCTAACACCGAGTTAGTATGGTAAGGGGAGTAGTTCTAGATAATCATGAGACTAGATTTTAAAGCATGTCCTTGATATTCCTTAACCATGTGCCTACATCGTATGTCTCCTAGTTCTACCCTTGGCAAGTAGAACATCCTCATCGGAGTAGGTTAGAACTCCGGATTCCATGAGTTGCTACCATGGTCTATGTCCGTTATTTTCTATTCTTATAATATGGGATACCTAATGGCATTAGAGAACTTCTATGAAGTTTAGGTGGTGGTATGGGACTCTACCTAGACATTGCACATTAGGCTTTGAAGGTGTTAGTAAGAGTCTCTAGGTCTTGTCATAGACCATACTTGAATGTCCTTTATGTGGTGAATGAGTCTTAAATGAACTCATGAATTAATGACTTAAGTTAAGGAAGTATGTTAAATGAATTAGTTCTTATCTAGAGTAGTTAAGGGTTTTTTAGTTAAGTTATGAAGGGTGCATAGGAATGGTAACTTCTTATCTTACCTAGATAAGTCTTAAGAATGACTCTAGTTAAGGAAGTTGGTTGATTATGTGTACATGATCTAAGCCTTAGGTAGTCTTAAGGATTACTTAGGTAATCTTGAAGAGGTCAATTATGGACGTTATCTTCTTGATTTACTTAAGTTATTCTTGATAGCCTTTGTAAGGAGAATGTCATATCACCTATATGTAATTGTATTAAATGAGAATGATCTATCTTAGGTAGTCTATAGGATCTCTTAAGTGTGTATGTAAAGGATTGTACGGGAAGTCGCTTCACAACTCACTCAAGTGAACCTTAGAGTCACCTTGGTAGGAAAATCTCATGTTTTTATTTTAATGACTCTTAAGTGTGTATGTGACTCATTATAAGTAATCTTGAGGGTTATTTAGGCACATCTATATAGATGTATAGGTTGTCTCTCTTTGTGTGACTTAAGTGAATCTTAAGATAACTTTGATTGAGAAGATTCCATGGTAAAGGGTGTTTAATGTGAAGTCAAGGAACTTCACTGTAACAGTTAATTGAGTTCATTGTACAGTGAAGTGAATTCATTGTAAGGTTTCTAAAAATGTAATTATTTGCATAAGTGATTTCTTATGTATTTATAAGTTGTTAAATGTTGTTCCTATGCTTATTGTATGATGTTTTAATCGAAATTCATGTAAAACATCTTGTTTACTAAATGTCCCATTTTCATGGTTTTTGCATGGCTTCCATACTTAGTACAACGAATGTGCTAACCCCTTCTTTTCCCTTTTTGACTAAAGTGTAGGGAATCGGAAGTCTTGATGTCCCATGGAGGATGGATAGGTTTCTAAGGCTTGAAGATGGAGTATTGGTGAGTCATCATCGACTCAAGGACAATATGCACATGTCCCTTATGTCGTAATCTTTACTTTTATGTCTTGTATAGTCTTAGTCGCAAGTATTGTATACTCTAAAGTTTAGATGGTTCAATTAGATGTTGTAAAGATTTAAGGTTTTAAATGGAAGTCTTCCCCTCACGTATTGTGTATGAAAGAGTTCTTCGTGTGTGAAGAAAGTTTTAGTACCTATTTTAGAATGTTTATTATGCAATGAATGATACGAGAGGCTTATATGAGACTTCTTAAAGTCTCATTTGCTGTGTGACGATGCAGGGATGCTGTAACTTCTAGGGTGTACTTGTGGGTCGTGAAAGATTTGGTATCAGAGCATAAGGTTTAGGGAATATCTTAGTTTTCTTATGAACCACATCTAGTAGAGTCTTGCTTATAATGTGAAGCGCGCCACATTATAAATAGGAGGCTATTGGGTGCTAGGAAACTTTCAGTTCTTCATTCATCTAATCGTGCCTAAAAGCTTTGTGTATGGTGTCTTTCCATTGTTTCCCTTATGTGTTGGTCCTGTGAGGGTGACATTATGAAGTTTGGGTTAATGGAGAGAAAAGATTAGATGTGACTTGTGAGATTAGGTATGATAGAAGGTGGTTTTGACCTTAAGTTGGTTTTGTTACCCTTTGAAGGGTAGTTTAGTTGGAAAGAATGGTAAGGTATAGTGTGAGGATGTGAAGGAGTGGTTGTTGAGATAGTCTGAAGTTATATAAGACCCCAACCATAGGAAGGGAGGTGATGAGATTTAAAAGAGTAAAGGTGAGTCCTCCTAGTGAGGGGGATGTAGTGGTTAAATGATGAGACCTATGAGAGTCTTTAGTCTCCATGAGATAGACCTTGGTGAGAAAGTATTAGTATGGTTTAAGGTGCCTTGAGAGAGTTCCTTGTAGTGAATGATGTTGGCCTTGGAATGAGTTTCTCTAAGTGGGGGAGTATGGTGAATAGTATGGTTGTCGGGAGTGAGGTGCCCTTACATTTTTTTTATATGTTTATTCAAGCATAAAACAATGAGTTCTTAGTAACATGAGTTTTGTAGGAGTTTTTTGTGGAAGATGAGTTCCAAATATTCTTTTTATGATGTGCATGTTTGATTGAAGTTTTGTTGAAATTGAATTTAATTACTTTGTGCATTGTGTATTTATGAAGACATGATCATGTTGTAAGATGTGTCTATATGATTTTACCTTGCATATTAGCTTGTTTCTATCATGAATTGCCTAAATGTTGCATTTTTGAAAAAGTTGCACCATTCACTGTAGCACTGTCAGTTCAATGTAATATTTTTGGAAATTTGACTAATTGATTCGTTGGTCTAAAATTGTTGTAATGTGGTTTGAAATGATGTATATAATCATAATATTGAATATAAAATGAGTTTTTGATATTGGGAATGAAGCATGTGAGTTTTATAGCATAGTGAGTTATAGAATTGTCTTCTAGTTTCTTGTTGTGTTGTGATTCTCTTAATTTGTGAAATTGTTGTTTTCTTCTTGATTATCTGTTATATGGTATGTTCATGAGTTGCTAAATTGGTCCTCTACATTTGGAAGTGTCCGGAGAGTGGCAAGTGTCATTCTAGGATGAATGTTGTCTAAGTGGGGGAGAATGTAAGACCCCTAAAATGACTTCGGTTAAGCTAGAGCCTAACACGTTTTTTGTAGTGGTCTAAGGTCATAAAATTGTTTATAATGTGGGTTTGAGGAAGTGTCTAAGGTTTTAGGTTCATTGGAAGTCAAACATCAAGGACGACCAAGACGTTCGACGACTAAGTGACCTATGTGCCTCATATGTGGTTGTATGTGTTTATGTGTGATGCATGAGCTTATATGGTCTATAAATGAGTTATAATAGTTTATATAGTTAGAGTGTCAAGTTTCATGATGTTTGGAGGTCAAACGTTCAAGATCATCCATGATGTTCGAAAGGTTTGCCTTGAAATGACCTTGTGTGTCAATGTATGTTTCATCGAGTTTTACGTGTTTGTTTTGGGTGAAACTCATTTGGTAGGTCCTAAACTTGTCTATGAATATTTGGGGTGGAAACGTCCGGTTACGACTCCATGTAGGACCTTTAAGGGGACCTAAAGAAGGACCCCAACATTGGAGTTCAACACTTTCAGGCAGTGGCAATCGACGACCCAAACGACGGCCAGTCGACAAGGCAACGTCCCATCGATGGGTCTCGTCGATGGATCCACGTGTCCAGTAGGTTGCAGAGTTTCAACTGTAACCCACGAGACCCCCATCGACGGACGTGGGTGAGACCATGGACCATCGATGCATCCGTTGATGGGTTGCCTGTTTTTCTGCCAGCTTTCTGTTAACTTGAAGGGTGAAGTTGTAAATTCACCCCAAGTCTTATTAAATGTCAGGAGGGTTGTTTTGAGTGTTTATGGGTATTTTAAGAGCATATAAGTCATTAAGCCCTAATTATAACCCTAACACCTAAATCAAAACATATTCCCTCCAAAAGTTCCTCCAAAAACCTCCATGTGAGTTCAAAGTGAAGATGGAGCTTGAAGATAGGTCTTCAATTGAGTTTATTCTTCAATTAGCTTTGGATTCTTCAAATAAGGTATGAGATTTCTTCCTCTAAGGCTTTGTATCACCTTAGAGCCAATTTCAAAGATGATTTAAAAGATTTCAAAAAGATGAAAATGTCCAATTTCTACTCTAAGTCTTGGGTTCTTCCATAAATGGTTTCGAAAAGTTTATATATGATGAAATTGATGTATAATTGATGTTTTCCAATGAAATTCTCCATGAACCCTTGACGTTCACAAATCTCTCAATTTGACTAAAATATGGGTTATGTGATCATGCTCCTGTTCTTCTTAAGTCTACTCTGTCATACTTTTTTGGGACTAGGCTTTTACCGGTTGAAAGGGAACTGAATGCTTAAGTATAAGGAATATGATGAATTCATGCATATATTGTTATGGGCTTTTGATTCATGTATATATTATGTAGGTGTGGTGTCTAGGTTGTTTCAATTTGATTAATTGAGTAATGAAATACTCTTAGATCTATTGCATGCTAAGCTTATTAAATTGATATTGACTTAATGATTATAGATTCTAGTGTAGATTAGTATGGGTTTTCTAATGATGTAAGAATTGTATTCAATTGATATCTATTTAGTTTTAGATTGATAAATCTATACTGAATTGACTTAGATTTCATTGAGTATTATAGTTTATGTATTGAATTTATGTTCATGGTTGTGGGTATGGGCCTTATGGTATCGTGTTTGATGATTTAGCTTTGGAATCGAAGTGGTAAGATGGAGTAGGGGTATGACGCCCTAATTCCTTTTATTTTATGTTAATTAGACTTCAAATGTGTTGTGATTGGTATGGTCCACTTATGGTGGCAGTACTATGTGAATTGATGTGGCCTGATCGCCGTTACTTTATGCATTATGATGATCATGGACTTGTCGGCACTACTTGAAGTAATTTCAAGGTATGTGTTCTCTCTATGCATGATAGGAACTCATGTAGACTATGAGTTAAAAGGGAAGTATGAGTTGTCTTGTCTTGGTTGACTTGTGTCCCTTAATTGATGCTTGTATGAAAGTGAATATGTGATGTCTTGACTTAGGATGCTAAAGACTCGTAGTATTGGATGTATGAATGCTCTATGAGACCTTGAATGAAGTTAATAGGGTCCTTTATGTGAAGCCTTGAACCTAGTGGTAAGGTTATGAATTGTTGAAGTTGTAAGTCGTAATGGTACCCTTCAAAGTAAAGGAATGATGGACTTAAGGTTAATTGGCTGGAACGACATCATATTAATCCTAAGGAAAGTCATCTTGAGCTTGTTCTCTCCATTGTGAGGTAGTCCTAGTGGACCCTTCCTTGGTAGGGTAAATGTGATTTGCTATGAACTTGTTATGGAACCCTTTTATGAGAACCTTTAAAGTGATCTACTCTATGAGAACGAACGCTAGCACCTAGTGAGTATGGTAAGGGGAGTAGTTCTAGTTAAGTATGAGACTAGATTACAAAGCATGCCCTGCATATTCCTTAACCCTGTGCCGACATGGGATGTGTCCTAGTTCTACCCTTGTCAAGTAGAACACTCTCATCAGAGTAGGTTAGAACTCTGGATTTCATGAGTTGCTATCATGTTCTATGTCGGTTAATGCCTATTCTAATCATATGGGATACCTACTAGCATTAGAGAAGTTCTATGAAGTTTAGGTGGTGTTATGGGATGCTATCTAGACATTGCACAATAGGCTTTGAAGGTGTTAGTTAGAGTCCCTAGGTCTTGTCTAAGATCGTTACTTGAATGTCCTTTATTTGGTCAATGAGTCTTAAATGAACTAATTAATTCATGTCTTATGTTAAGTGAATGTTAGGATAGCTTTGAGTGAGAAGATTACATGCCAAAGGGTGTTTAATGTGAAGTTAAGGAACTTCACCGTAACAGTGAATTGAGTTCACTGTAAAGTGAAGTGAATTCAATGTATGGTTTCTAAAAATGTGATTATTCTCTTAAGTAATTTCTTATGTATTTCTAAGTTGTAAAATGATGTTCTTATGCTTATTGTAAGACCCTGAAAATGAGACAAGGTGTCTACAGCCTAATATGTTTTTATTAAAGTTCGAATTTCCTAAGTATGCTTAAAATATAGTATATGGGCAGTAGCTAAAATATTAGAGGTATTGGAAGTCGAGCGTTAAGGGACGACTAAGATGCTCGACGACTAAGTCACCTAGATTCCTAATATGTGGTTCTATGTGTTTATGGGTGTTTCATGATGTTCTAAGGTTTTTAAATGTTTTATTATATAGTTTAGAGGCAGTTTACAAAGTTTGAAGTGATTTGCAAGTCCAACGTCAAGGGACGACCAAGACGTTCGACGATTAGTCGCTTATATGCCTCATGTGTCTATGCATGCCAAAATATGTATGATATGAGTATAATAAGTCTTTAAAAGGTTTAAAATAAATATTCATGTTGTTATATGAAGTTTCGTGAAGTTTGGAGGTCAAACACCCAAGAACGTCCAAGGCGTTCGAAAGATAGCCCCTAAGATATTCGTCGTATGTCATGTTGGGGCCGAGGCTGTTTGGACGTCTTATAGGTGTTTGTTTTGGATGAAATTTATGTGGAAAGTATATGACTTGATAAGGTTTGTAATCACGTTTGAAACGTTTGGGTACGATTTCTAAAGGGCCCCACAAGACGCCCTAAAAGAAGGACCAAAAGCTGCCTAAGACACTGTCTGGGCAGTGTCCATTGATGGACCCAATGACGGATCGTTGGTCCACCAACGGCCCGTCAAGAAGGTATAATATAGGGATACATGACTTGGGCAGGTCATAAGCCAATTTAGGCTAAATCTTAGGCGACAGAGGCCTGACACGGCCCGTCGTGGCTGTGACACACTGTCATTACCTTCGTCGCGGGTTGCCTGCAACTGGCAGCCTGCGTCTGTTTCATCAAAGGGGTGATAGGGAAATTCACCCCAAGCCTTAAACTGATTATTGAATGGTTATTTAAGTTATTTTGTGTGTATATAAGTCATCAAAAACGTGATCACCCAATTCTAGAATCCTCTCACAAGATTGAAACCTTTACTTCCAAAAATGTTCTCTCTAGAAACCACTATTGTCGGTGAAGCTCAAGAACAGATTCAAGATGGGTTTTCCATGGATGAATCATCAAGTTTAAGAGGTTTTGAAATAATCAAAGGTATGGTGATCTTCATCTCTATTTATCTTTTTATCTAGAGAGCCATTCTCAAAGATTTCAAAACAGAAAAATATGATCAAACACTTTCTTCTTCAATCTTCCATGGGTTCTTCCTTAAACTGATTTCAAAGTCATAATATGAATGTATTGATGATTTTATACTGATTTGGAAGTGGTTTTCAATCCAATTGCATGATGAACCCATGCTCTATCACCAAAAGAATTTAGCCTTGCGTGGGCCTTATGATCTTGATGTGTTATCGATTGAATTATGATTCTATTACGTTCAAGTGATTGTTTATGATGATATTTACATGAATTTATGTTTAATTTATGATGATCAGTCCATGATGATAGATATATGAAGATTTGAACATGAATAACCTATGTTTCTACATGTTGCCTTGAAGTCGATTATGAGATCAGTTGTGTAGACTTTTGATTATGTATGAACTGATGTAGCTACTGTTTTAGGGTGATATAAAAGATGAATTTTATAGGTTTAAATCCTTAATGAATAATGTATTAAAGGATTGCATTAATTGATCTAGATTCCTTTAGGATATGAAGTCAAAAAGCTAAGTGTATGATGGATCTCGAATTGTGATTAGATAACACATGATTTCGTCTTGATTCTTATATAATTAGCTACTTCCTAATGAGTGTATTGTTGATAAAATATGAATGATGATCAAATCCAGAGAGTTCATGGTATTGGTAAAGTCTTCTATATTTTAGCAAATCGATAAGCCTAAATGCCTATGTTGTAACATTAATCTTCTGGGTATGTAATTATGATTTCAATATGGTTAAATATAGGTTTATCTAATGCCTTGGACTCATAATATGTATTAAATATGATCTAAATCAATTCAAGGAAATTAGCTAATGATCTATGTTATTCTACTTTCATAGTATGTTGATGTGTTGTATTATGATATAGTATAATCTTGTAGCGACTTGTACACAGTTTCTTATGTGCTTAAAGTACATTTATATACTTCCATATATGTGAATTATTGATGAATAAGGAGTGTTGATCAATGATGATCAATGGGTGAGAAATTGGTAAGAATGCTTATTTCCTCTACTCTTCTACTTCTCTATTTCTTTATAGTAATGTTGATGAAGCCCTGTATGACATTGTATTGTATTGTCCACTTATGGTGGCGGTGTTTACTATATTGTTATTATATATCTTTTGACCATGGCCTCGAAGGCATATTGATGAATATATGATTTAGAGATTTAGATGATCACCTTATGATGTAATTGTTCCTATCATCCTATCTAGTTGTGATCTAGGTTGTGTGGCTATTGTATGAGCATGTGTATATTCATTTTAGGGTATTGTATAGGTTCTTCAATTGATGTGTTCAAATGGTTATTCGCCCTTACCCATGTACCCCTTATATGAAAGTGTAAATAGCTAATGTTAGGAGCCTTGGTTATAATTTTTATATTGTCTTTCCTCCTATGCTATTATGTGTTGTGTTGTATGTCCTTGAAAGTATAATGTTGTATAAGAGGTGGCTGCCTCAAGGAGTAATTGATAGCCATTATGTGATCATCTTGACCAGTATACACACACTCTCACTTACATGCATGTTACAAGTAGTATAGGTTATGGTGTCTAAATGAAAGGTTGTTTTCATATTCACTAATGTCTACTACTATGCATGTAAAGTATATGTGTGTGAAGTATGTTATGTATTCCTTAATTGGATGACTTGATAGGTGAACTAGTATGGGCAAGGGTATGGGACTTTTTCTATGTATATGAAAGATGAATATGTGAACATGTTATGAATATGATGTATATGAAAGTATGATGTATGAATGTGAATAGTGTCTTAGTGGGTTTATATGAAATGATTGCTTATAGAGTTATTTCAATAGACTAATGTATTGATATATGAACTTGTGTGACTTAATATGTTATGTGAAAGGTTTGTTCACATATATGTATACACACACACACATGTATGAAGATCTAGTCAAGAGAGGGGCTTTTAATAGTGTATTCATGTGTACCCTAAACTAGATGATGCTTTACATATGCTATGTTCATGTGAATGAATCTTTATATGGTGTAGGTTGATGAAGTTCCATCTATGACCTACGAATATAGCATATGAGGGGATGACTCTCCTAAACCCATGATTTATAATGTAAAAATATAATAAAGGTTTTGAATAAAGGGAACTTAGCTTAGCACCGAGTGAACTTGAAATGAGTGTGTGTCCCTTCCGATGGTAAGAAGCTAGGTCACCATAAATATGATGAGGTTGATAACCACAATGCCTCAATAGGAATAATAGAGTTTCCATAAGTGAATAACTATAATGCCTAATCTTGGCATAAAGTGGTTTTTCACATGTACCTCCAAGTTCCATAACTATATTGCGACCGTAGGATACTAGCTAGTGGATTCTACCTAGAAAGCTATGTTTATGATGGGTTCTACTTGGCCGGTAGACCACCCTTTATCGGTGTGGGGTTCTATGACACCGGAATCCATGTTTAGCATCACATGGTCTATGTCGGTTAAGGCTATAGTTTCCCTAAAGTAAAATGGACAATGGAAATCAAATGACTAGGACCTTAACTAGAATGACTTAAGGGAGGTTGCTTAGGATAGGTGGAAGTAAAAAACCCATATAGACATTGCACAAGTAGCTCATTAGGAAGTTGTAGGAAGGTGTTCGGATGCATGTCACTATATATGTGTTCCCTATGCATGACATTGTAGTATTTGTCTACTTGTTATGAAGATGTGAATGATATGACTACTTATGAATGATATTGATTTTGTTGACTATATGATGAAGGTCTTGACTTAACTATGTCTATGTGATATTATACTGCTATGATGATATGTGCTTTTCTATGATGTTTGGCCTTTGATTTTGTTTCTATGAAGTATGAAAATGATATATATGCTATTGATAAAGGTTTTATGATGATTTACTCAAAATGGCATGAAGTATGATTTCCAAAAAAAAAATCCCTTTTTAAATGCATGTTTTTGCATGGTTGTCATACTTAGTACATTCTTATGCTAATCCCATTCTTCTCTACTTTTTACACAAGGTGTAGGTTATGGATGCTTAAAGTATGTCTTGGATTGTGAAGAGCTTGATAGATGTCCCAAGCTCAATGAAATGAATCCTTAAGTTCAAGGATATCCTACTTATGTCTCTATTGTAAAGTCTTTAAATATTGTATAGTTTTATGTCTTAAGGGTCGTGTCTCTACTGCACTCTAAAGTTATTGAGTCTAAGATGGAAAAGATACTTGGAGTTTATATATGTATTATGACTTATAATTTATATGTATATGAAGTAAAGTTTCTAGCATATGAGGTGCTGTAAAAAGTTTTAAATTTTCCGCTAAATTTACTATGTCTTTGTGATGAATGATAACTATGGGCTTGTATAAGACCTCCGAGAGGTCAAGTACACCGTGTTACTTCTAAGGGGTGCTCCCCGGTTGTGACAAATGTGGTATCAGAGCACGAGGTTTATAAAGTGTTCTTAGGTCCAAGAAGTCTCATATTACCACGTCTAGTAGAGTCTTGTATTCTTGGTGGTGAGTCGCGACACATCAAATGGTACAAGAGGCTATAGGACGATAGAGTTTCCCTTCTTCATCATTCTCATGTCGTGCCATAGAACTTAACTCTATAAGATCTCTCTCTCTTATATTTTCTTGTCCGGTGGTCTTTTAGATGTGATTGCTTGGATGAGATTTCTCTATGCTTGAGGGAGAAAAGGTGAGTTTAAAATACTTATCTTTGCTTTATGGTTTGAATGAGTATGTGTGAAGGTGACACTTGTCCTTATTTGATGATGTACAAATTAACTAAGGCGACTTGAAGAGTTAACTAGACTTAGGTAGGGGTATCGGACTCTACCTATGTCTTGCACTAGTTTGCCTTGATGGAGACCTTAGGAGGTTAATATTATGTATATGTATGATGATGAATGTAAATATCCTTATGTGATGATCTCTATGCTTATAGACATGTAATAGTCTAGTGGGCTAAAGATATGGAGTTATGCATGCATGAATATTATAGATGAGTGGACTATGGTGCAAATTATAGTTCCTGTTGGGGTTACTTGATTTAGTAGGGATGAGTCTTTACTTGATCATTGCACATATTAACTCATGGGGATTGTGATCGGTTATCTTACCTTACTATGCATGAAATATCTCTTATTTGATGATGTGATGCCAATTATGGCAATATAGGAAATCTATGTGAAATAGCAAGATATGTCGAATAATGTATGTCATGATATAGTTAAAGCATGCTAGTAGTTATGGTGGTTAAAGTGAATTCTCTTAGATTGTTGTTTTCATATATGGTTTTATATGATGGTAGCCAAATACTAGGATTTGACTTGGAATGTTTAATAACTACCTATGGAAGCATGCTATCCTATGAATGTATGTGATTAAATGTGTGCATTGTCTCCTTTTGTATCTATGAGATACTTGATAAGTTACTAGTGTAAATTGGAGCCCATAGTAGAGACTTGATCCTAGTTGTAAAGATAGTATGCATGCTATGAAGGATAAGTTGGTAAGCTTTATATCTAATATTGCCATGCTTGTCCCCTCAATTGTCTAAATTTTGCATTTTTGGACATTTTGAAGCATGCTCACTATAAAGACTAGGAAACTTATTATAACATGTTGAGAGACCCAACTAAATTGTCCTTTGATTGGATATTTTTGAAATATGTGTAGAATTGATTTATATGCACATGAAAATGAATGTGAAAAGGAGTTCTGCTATTTGGAAATAAATAATGAGAGTCTTATGACATGATGATTCATAGAGTTATTTCTAAACTTCTTATTGTGTTATGAACCTCCTTGTTGTTTTCCTCAAATGATGTATGACCTTAGTGTCTATAGCATTGTAGGAACACCTTATGTGAATTGAACAGTATGATCAAAATTGATGGATGAGGATGATTTGCCTTAAATTATAAGGTTTAGAATGCCTTAGTGTTGCTAAATTGAATTAATGTAAATTCCCTCTAAAGTAGTAATCACTTTAAGTGATGAAAATGAAGGTTGTGTAGTTAAGATCCTCTCTAGCTATGGTTAAGTTGCTCTTAATTGGGTTTACCCTAAGTGGGGGTTGGTGTTTGATTAGTGAGGTTGTAGAAAATGTCTACATTGTCCTTCTATTCTTACTTGAATTGAAAAATATGAATTTTTAGTAAGCTTGTTCATGAATATAGTCTTGTATAAAGTGTGAATTGCATGACCTTTATATCATTGGTATGAATTGATTGACATTATCTTGGAGACATGGTGAATTTTCCAAAGAGAACGAAAGGAATTTTTTTTTTATAAAACCATGTTATCTCATATTGACTTGCATTTTTATAATCTAATTGTGAATTTGAATTTATGAGATGAGATAAGAAGGATTTTAATATTCACTTCTGAGGTAAAATGTTTAGCCTTACAATGAAAAGTTGAGTTTCTTTAAAATGAATTATGTTGAATCTCTTGAAAACTATGTGACTTTTATAATTTGAAATGCATAATTGTAGGCTCATTCTTGAAAAGTGAAAGCATGTTTAGCTAAGTGTCCATGTGTGTGCCTATAATTTGTGTTATTTTTTTCCAAAACGAGGCTTACTTTAAGGGTGAGTATTATATTATGAAATGAAATTTGTGGAATGGCTTTCTATTTTGTGGTGATGTACTTGGTGTGACTTACCATTTAGACTTCACTAGGAAGGAATCATAAGCACGTCTTGGTTTGAAAGTTGAGATTTCTCATTTTATAAGGAAATTGACCTTGTACTTGCTAAGGTGTGAAACTCATGATACATGTAAGTGTGTTGAGGAGAAGGACATTCCTCCCTGGACACAACGAAGTATGGTATGATTGCGTATGACCTTTATGATACTAGGTCTAACTAATGAGGATCGTTGTGATTTAACTAACTCAAGTTTATATGCATTTAAGTATGAGTGCTCATGTAACATTGAGTATGTGTTATGATCTTCCTATGAGTAGTTTTTTAAGATTTTCTTGTAATTAATTGATATGTAATGATCATGTTATGATTAGGAGAAGGATGTCCTCCTATGAACATGAAAAGGACCTTTTTTGTTTGGTGCATTAAAGAGTAAGTGAGTAATGGTTTTGCTTGCTTGTGTGCATTGAGTTAAAAAATGATTTGATGATATTTTAAATGTTATGTACTGCTCTTATATGTATTGCAGTCCTTGTTGTGAGTAAAGAGCCCTAAGTGTCATTCGAGGACGACTGTTCCCAAGTGGGGGATATTATAAGACCCTGAAAATGAGACAAGGTGTTTAGAGACTAACATGTTTTTTTTTAAAGTTATAATGTCCTAAATATGCTTTAAAAATAGTATATGAGCAGTAGTTAAAATATTATAGGTATTGGAAGTAGAAAGTTAAGGGACAACTAGGTCACCAAGATGTCTAATATGTTGTTCTATGTGTTTATGCGTTTTTCATGTTGTTTTAAGGTTCTTAAATGTCTTATTATATGGTTTAGAATCAGTGTACAAAGTTTGAAGTGATTTAGAAGTCGAACGTCAAGGGACGACCAAGACGTACGACGACTAGTAGCTTATATGCCTCATGTGTCTACGCATGCATAAATCTGTACTAAATGAGTCTAATAAGTCTTTAAATGGTTTAAAATTATGCTTAATGTTGTTACATGAAATTTCGTGAGGTTTGGAGGTCAAACGCCCAAGAACGTCCAAGGCGTTCGAAAGATAGCCCCTAAGACGTTCATCGTATGTCATGTTGGGGCCAAGGATATTTGGACGTCTTTTAGGTGTTTATTTTGTATAAAATTTATATGGAAGGTATATAACTTTTTATGGTTCGTAGACACATTGGAAACGTCCGGGTACGACTTCTAAAGGGCCCCACAAGAGGCCCCATTAGAAGGACCCAAATCTGCCTAAGACACTACCTGGGCAGTGTCCATTGACGGATCCAACGACGGATCGTTGGTCCAACAACCTCCCATTGAGATGGTCTCGTCGAGTTATACATGCCTTTATCAGGTCTTAAGCCAATTTTGGCTAAGTTTCAGGCAACGAAGGGCTGACACAGCCCGTTGTGGCTGTGACGCCCCATTAGTGCCTTCGTCGCGGGTGGCCTGCAACTGGCAGCCTGTGTCTGTTTCATTAAAGGGGTGAATGGGAAATTCACCCCACGTCTTAACCTGAATATAAAGGGGTTATTTAAGTGATTTTTGGTGTATTTAAGTCATCAAAAACTTGATCACCCCATTCTAGAATCCTCTCACAAGATTGAATCCTTTCCCTCCAAAAATGTTCTCTCTAGAAACCACCATTGTTGGTGAAGCTCAAGAACAAATTAAAGCTGGGTTTTCCATGGATGAATCATCAAGATTAATAGGTTTTCAACTAATCAAAGGTATGGTGATCTTCATCTCTAGTTATCTTTTCATCTAGAGAGCCATTCCCAATGATTTCGAAAGGGTAAAATATGATCAAACACTTTCTTCTTCAATCTTCCATGGTTTCTTTCTTAAAATGATTTCAAAGGCATAATATGAATGTATTGATGATTTTCTACTGATTATTAAATGGTTTTCAATATAATTTCATGATCAAACCCATGCTCTATCACCAAAATGATTTAGCCTTACATGGGCCTTATGATCTTGGTTTGTTATCAATTGAATTATGATTCTATTACGTTGAAGTGATTATATATGCTGTTATTTACATGAATTTATGTTGAATTGATGAAGATAACTCCATGATGATATATATATGAAGATTTGAACATGAATAGCCTATGTTTCTACATGTTTCCTTGAAGTCGATTGTGAAATCGGTCGTGTAGAGTTTTGATTATGTATGAACTGCTGTAGCTACTGTTTTACGGTAATATAATGGATTAATTTTATTGGTATATATAATTAATGAACAATCTAAGAAAGGCTTGCATGAATTAATCTAGATTCCTTTAGGCTATGAAGTCAAAAAAATAAGTGTATGATGGATCTCGAATTGTGAATAGATAAAGCATGATTTCGTCTTGATTATTATCTAATTACATACTTCCTAATGAGTGTATTGTTGATAAAATATGAATTATTATCAAACCTTAGAGATTTCATGGTATTGGTAATGTCTTCTATACTTTAGCAAATCGATAAGCCTAAATGCCTATGTCGTAACCTTAATCTTGAGGGTATGTAATTATGATTTCAATATGGTTAAATTTAGGTTTAGCTACTGCGTTAGATTCATAAAATGTATGAAATATGATCTAAACCAATGCAAGGTAAATTAACGAATGATCTATGTTATTTTACTTTCCTAGTATGTTGATGTGTTGTATTACGATATAGTATAATCTTGTAGCGACTTGTACATGGTTTCTTATGTGTTTAAAGTACATTTAGATAATGCCATATATGTGAATTATTGATGAATAAGGAGTGTTGATTAATGATGATCAAAGGGTGAGAAATTGGTAAGAATGTCTATTCACTCTATTCTTCTACTTCTCTATTTCTTTATAGTAATGTTGATGAAGCTGATATACCGTGGTTTCACGGTATTATTAATTCTTTTTCCTTATGTTTAGTGTGTCCAAAAGCCTTTTTGTACTAATTTTTATGTAAGTTTCTCTTTATTTGCAGGAAATCTGTCTAAAAGATGAATGCGGAGGTATTTGAGCGAGAAATACAAAAAAGTACCACCTACGGAGCTTGTGACGGTTCGTCGTACCCGTGACGGTCCATAGGTGGCATCGTAGTGCAGCTGCTGAAGGAATATGGGGAAGTCTGACCAAGTGTGGGGCTACGGAGTGCGTGACGGACCGTCTTAGCCATGACGGTCCGTCCAGCTGGTTCGTCATGAAGATCAGAGAAGTAGTCCCAGTACCCATATTCCAAGAGTTCAAGTGTTTTGGAACGGAGACCCTCGACGGACCGTTGTGCCTGTGACGACCCGTTATACCTGCCGTCGAGGGTAATGAGTAGAGCAGCAGAAGAAATTGCACAAGTATGGGATGACGGAATCCATGACGGTCCGTCGTGACCACGACGATCCGTCGCGAGGTCCGTCGATCCAGCCGCGTTTTGACAGATTTCCAGCAAATAGAGTCCTTATATAATTAGTTTTTTTTTGTTTTTTATAAATAGTTCGAAAAACCTCATTTTTGAAGTGAGACCCTTGATTATTTTTAGACTCTTTATTATTTTTAGACTCTTTGTTAAACTTTTGGAGATTACTATTATACTTTTGAAGAATCTTCAGTCTTCAATTAATTTTAGTAATTGATTGTTGGTGATTTTGGTTGATTAATCAAGTGAACTTCTGCATTTTATTCTTTCTCATTGAAGTAAGTGCATGAATTCTTATATTACATATTTGAATATTTTGATTATGACTATGGGTAACTAAAACTCCATAACTAGGGTTGTGGGAACCATAGGCTAATAATGAGGTAAAACAAATAACAATTCTAGAATAGTATCTTGCATGTATTGACAATTCGTTCGCTTAGAAGTCTTTTTAACGGATGGCCAAATGTTAGAACTCACCTTAATGCTACTTTCCGGACCAAGATTTAGTGTATACTATCTAATAGGCTAGTATTGATTGGTACGAGTTAATAACTTAGTCAAATATCGAATACGATGCTTAATATGAGGTAAAGATAAGGGTTATTATAGCAACACACGTAGCCGGACCAAGGTGCGGAGTGAAATTTTCTAGATGCCGGCCCAAGGATTTAGAAATACATAACTTATCAATTTGTATGCAAGATACTAGGAAAGAATTGTTATAGTTAGAATTATCAAGTTATGAACTTGTGGGGAACACGTAAACCCTAGTTACTTTCATTAATTGATTAAACTCCAACATTTGAAGTTGTTAGTTGTCTCCTTCAATTTTGCTAGTTATTTTCATTTATTTAGAAATAGAAAATCCCCCTTTTTATCATTTATGCTTTCCAAGGAATTAATTGACTGAACAATAGTAATAATAGATTGAAGTTAAGTCTAAACTATTTTCCTCGTGGGAACGATCCCAACTTTACTAGTTGGGATATTTACTTGACACGACCGCTTTACTTCTTATTTGAGAAGTAAGTTTGAGCGTATCAAATTTTGGCGCCGTTGCCGGGGAAAGTAGCTTTTAGATTAACATAAACTTATTACTATAGTTTAGTTGATATTTTCTTAATTATAGTTTGTTTTATTATTTTTAATTCTTGCAGAACCATCCTCCTTGTATGCCAAATACACGAAGAGGAAGAGAACCCTTGTTTCCCTACGATCACGAATTAGAGCGTGCACTACGCAACATGAATCGAAACTTGGGAATTAATGATTATGGTCAAAACCAGAACATCCCAGCTCCGGTTGATGTTCATGGTCTGTTGTTACCCGATGCTCCGGGTGAACACCAACAGAGGGGACAAAATCCCACTCCACGGCCCCAAGAATACTACAGAGGCTATGACAATATAGAAGACTCTGATGGGCCACTTGTCTTTCCCCCTCTACCACCAGGCCACACTTTTGTGGTAACTAGTAGCCTGATGCAAATGCTCACTGCCAGAGGTTTGTTTTCAGGGCTACCTTCTAAGGATCCACATGCCCATATATCTAAGGTAAGGGAAGTGTGTAAAAGCTGTGTAGGGAGGCATGACTTAGACTTGGATGTAATAAGGCTAAGAGTGTTTCCTCTCTCACTGACGGGAGAGGCTGCTATTTGGTTCACTGAGCTCCCTTACAACTCAATTATCACTTGGCACCAACTAAGGGACGTTTTCTTAGCACGCTACTACCCGGTCTCCAAGAAGCTAAACCACAAAGACAGAGTGAACAACTTTGTGGCACAACCAGGAGAGTCAGTTAGTAGTTTTTGGGATAGATTCACCTCGTTTTTGAGAAGCGTCCCAAATCACCGTATAGATGATGAGTCACTGAAGGAATACTTCTATCGAGGACAGGATGATAATAATAAAACGGTGTTGGAAACTATAGCAGGTGGATCTTATGGGAGTGTCCTTATGTTGAGATTGCTGAAAAATTAGAGAAAATCTCCCGGAATAATAAAGCTTGGAGAACTAGGAAGTCAGATACCGGGAGAAATACCTACGCAGTGCAGTCCACTCACAACCCAGCCACAGATGAGATTCGTGAAGAAATGGCTCAGATGAGAACTGATCTTGGGTTGGTACTAAAACATATCACTAGGGGTGCAGAAAAGGTAAATACAGTTAACTACTTGTCTAAACCACCACCACCTAATGATGAATGCTATTATGCGGAGGATTCCTATGCAGTGAATGAGCAGACGGGGGGTTTCCGACCGAGTTCCCAAGGCTCTTATAAGGAGAATTGGCGCCAAGGTCAAGGGACAAAGGTCGGAACAATGGTAACTATAACCGTGAGGGTCATTATGTCCGAGATAGAAACTACAACCGCGACAATAACATCAACAGGGGTAACTACAGTAATAGAAATGATAGGAATGGGCCTTATATCCCTCCTCAAAATGGTGATGTTACTTCTAGGGATGGTGGAGATAGTATGGCGCGAGTTGAGGATATGTTGCACATAATGATGAGGAGGTTCGATTCTAGTGATGAGCACATTAAAGAGCTAAGGAGTGATTTAGCGGGTATTGGGCAAAAAGTCGATACACATGCAATATCGATTAAGCAACTTGAGTTACAATTGGCCCGATTATCTGCGACTGTGAACACACGGCAACCGGGCAATCTTCCTAGCAACACTGTCCAAAATCTGAAAAATGATGGACATTGTATGGCAATCACTACTCGCGGTGGCAAGCAAACTATTGACCCACCTATGCCGTCCAATGAGAAAAAAGTGAAAAAAAATACTGATAGCACTGGAAAAGATGCAGAAGTCCCTATAAAGGTAATTCCCATGCCTAGACCACCACCCCCCTTTCCTCAGAGATTAGTGAAAAAGACCGAGGATTGTAAATATCGGCGTTTTATAACAATGTTGAAGAAGCTTTCTATCAATGTCCCTTTGGTAGAAGATCTAGAACAAATGCCCGGTTATGCCAAATTTATGAAAGATCTGGTTACAAAGAAAAGATCGGTCACTTTCGAGGATGATGATAGAATGCAGCATTGTAGCGCTATTTCTACAAGATCTCTCGCACAAAAGAAAGAAGATCCGGGTGCGTTCACTATTCCTTGTACAGTCGGGTCATTACATTTTGCGAAAGCATTATGTGATCTGGGCGCAAGCATAAAACTCATGCCCCTCTCGATTTACAAGAAGTTGGGTTTGGGTGACCCAAAGCCTACTGCGATGTGGCTACTGATGGCTGATCGAACAGTGAAAAGGCCTATAGAGATACTCCACGACGTGCTAGTAAAAGTGGAGTCGTTCATATTTCTGGTAGATTTTTTTATTCTTGATTGTGAAGTCGATTTTGAAGTGCCTATTATTCTTGGGAGGCCATTCCTTGCTATGGGTAGTGCCTTAGTTGATATGGAAAAGGGCAGATGAAATCCCGGTTGAACAATGAAGAAACTACCTTCAACATTTGTAGGTCCATGAGGCAGAGTGGTGAGCTCCAATCAGTATCTGCTATATCCCACAAAGAAAAGATGAACAAGGATAATGACCTAAAAAGTGAAAAACGAGAGTTTATGGTTGGGGATTTGGTGCTGTTAGACAGTTCAAGGTTGCATTGGCTTCCGGGCAAGCTTAATTCCAAATGGATTGGCCCTTACTTGATTACCCAAGTATTCCCTCATGGAGCAGTTGAGTTAAAAACCAAGGAGGGAGTGCCGTTTAAGGTGAATAGAGAACGAATAAGACTCTATTTTGGCATACTGGATCGGTGAATGAAGTGATAGAGACATACCATCTTGATGAAGGCTGCGTAATCAAGTATCATCAGTCGTGCCGTGACGTTAAATCAGGCGCTTGTTGGGAGGCAACCCAATACTTATAGTTTTTCTTACTAGTAATGATAGCATTTTCTACTAATGGGTTTTAAATTTGCAGGCACACCACCAGGAAATTTGCAGAAAATCACTCTGCAGCAGTCACTGACGGATACAGCGACGGACCGTTGTTCGTGTGACGGATCGTCGCATGAATCTGTCGTGCCAGGTATGTCTTTCTTTTATTTTCAAACTAGGGCACACGCGACGGAACCAACGACGGACCGTCACAACTGAAATGGACCGTCGTCGGGGACTCGTCATGTAATTAATGAAGTGTACCCGACCCGACCCGGCTGGGGTTTTTAAAAAATTCAACATTTAAAACCCCCATCCCTTCATTTCACCCCATTCCTTCCCTCTTTCTCCCATTTCCCTCCCTTTTCAACTTTAAAGATCATAACCCCTCTCTTATAACTGATCATTTTCCCAAAATTCTCCAAATTCCTAAAATTCCTCATCTACTAATCGGAGCTACCGTTGTGGGTCTCTACTTGATCACTAAGTACCTTACTCTCTTGTTTTTCTCATATTCTCAGGTATGTGTCTCTAATTTCTACTCATTTATATTGCATTTTTGTTTATCAATTAGTATTAGCCTAGTTCTTCTTGATAGGTTCATTCTTTAATAAAAGTCTGTCTGACATAGGTTGAAAATCCTCGAAATTGCCGAGTTAAAACTCTAGAATAAGGTGCTTTAGCATAGCGAGTTTACTAGGTTTTTGGGTTAGACAAATGTAGGTTAAAACACTACCAATTCTATTTGGGTCATAGGGATGGATGGGGCATCCCCAGTTCTGTCACTGAGTTACAGAACGAGACCCCGATGAAGGACTGTCGTACCCACGACGGACCGTCATTTGGTCCGTTCCAACAGCCCCCTAAAAACCACTGCCACATGCGACGGACCGTCGTTCCCACGACGCTCCATCCTGCACAACTGTTCTAGTTGTCAGAGGCCCTGTTCCTAAGGGTCTCTCCCTTTTCCTAAGTGTCCTCCAACGGACACATGCGACGGACCGTCATTCCCACGACGGTCCGTCCTGCACAATCGTTCTGGTTGTCAGAGACCCTGACGGTCCGTCCTGCACAACCGTTATGACGGTCAGAGACCCCTCTCTTAAGGGTCTACGTATTTTTTTCCAAGTGTCCTCATACGGACAACTACGACGGACCGTCATACCTGTGATGGTTCGTCCTGCATGACCGTTATGATGGTCAGAGACCCCTCTCCTAAGGGTCTCCATATTTTTTTTCAAGTGTCCTCTGACGGACACCTACAACGGACCATCGTACCGTTGACGATCCGTCCTGCATACACCGTCATACTTGTCAGAGACTCTCCTTCAGGGTTCTCCATATAAACATAGTCTAAGTAAGACACGACGGACCCCATGATGGTCCGTCGTACGCACGACGAGCCGTCACCTAGTCCGTTGTGTTTGACTGTTACTATAGAAATGTCATTACATTTTAACTTTTTATTTATTTTGGGTCGTTTTGCTTGTCTTAATTGCTCCTTCTAGTGCTAATATTGATCCTTTACAGGTACTATATTATGGCACAAAAACAAGATCGAGTCTACGCACGCGGGCGATCGAAGTCTATCGCCCCGTCTGCCCGCCTGGTCATTGGCTCGAATGATGAGCGTGACCTCGAGTACGTGCCCCCAGGCACTTCCACCCCATCCCGAGCTGCACGTGCTGCCAGAGCCACACCCTAAAATGTGGCGTTCAACGTAGTCACTGCCTCCCAGTCTGATGAGGACCGCACACTGACCGGCACACCTTCTGGGTTAGCCACTAATGAAGAAGGAGCGTCTGTCTCCTTAGGAGTTTCGTGGTCGGAGGAAGCCTCTGGATTTGCTGAGGTTCCCGCACACGCCACCGCTGCAGAGTCTACCTCGTCTGATGAGGCTGACAGTTCGAAATCCACACCAGGTTCACCAGCTCGTGCTCTCACCCCGGTTACCAACCATCCCAACCGATGGTGTGTCGACGGGCAGTATCAAGTCTATTCCGATGCAAAAGTTCCTGAATGAAGAGTTATGACTCGGAAAATTACATTGGAGCGGCGGGTCATTACGGGAAGTCTCCCGTTGATGCCCGAGATCCACAATCTCTTCACCAGACATCGACTGGAGTGGACAGCGCGTCCGTTGGGACGTTATAGTGAATAGTTGGTCCGAGAGTTCTACGCCTCCTACGTAGCGACTCTCAGATCACAGATTGATAGGTGGGCTACCCCCGCCAAACAGGCCCCACTGGAGCAGGTCCGAGTACATGGCATTCAGGTTGATATCTCCCTGCCTTCCATCCGCCGGTATCGATACGGCGAGAATGTTGATGATAACCGGACCCCTCTCACTGCCGAGTTTGACTACAGATGGCAGATTGTCAAAGATGGCCAATTCCTGCGTGAGCCATCGCTGAGAGAGACCACCAAGAGGTGGATGGCCCTGCATTTGTCCGTTGATGGAGAGGGTGCTGACTGGGTGACCGAGCCGAAGGGAGCCATCAAGAAGGCCAACCTGACCTTCACGGCGAAGTTTTTGTGGTTGATTATCCGCTACTGCCTTTCCCCCACAGCCGCTGATAATAAAGTCACATGGGATCGAGAAGTACTGATGGCGGCGATGATAGCCGGGTTTGAGGTGGATTTTGCTTGGCTTCTACAAGCAATCATGCACGAGAGGGCTTTTAAGGTCACAACTACCTACCCTTTCCCGTGCATGATATTTTCTCTATGTAGGTCCGCAAGTGTGCCTATATGGCACGCTATTCAGCTCAAGATCCCGCTGGGCACAGTTGATATCGGCCTCATAAGGGATGAGGCCAATGAGTTGGCTCCATACAGAGGGCCCCGTCCAGAGTTTCCTCCACTTGGTGACAATCTGGCTGATACGGTAGCACAGGCCCGCACGGCTACGCTGGCGGATTCCACTGACACTACCCCGGTCGAGTCTATCCCGGGTAGTAGCACAGCCCCGAGCTCCTCTCGCTCAGCCCCTTCTCCGCTCTGGTCCCGCTTGCTAGGGTCCAAAAATTAGAGGCACAGATGGCTACACATCTACATCACATCCAACCTTGGATGCAGAGGTCTATTGCTGAGGTAGAAGAGCGCTTGGAGCGGAGAATGGTCCAGCACACAGAGCGGAAGATCGCTGAGGTTCATCAGCGCTTGGACGCTTTTGAGTTGCGGGTGCTAGCCCGTCCAGCCCCTCAGGTGGATGTGTCGACGCTTCAAGCTGCGGTCGGCAGTCTTCGAGCAGATATTTATATGATCTTAGAGGCTAGGGTGCCTGAGTCTGAGGCCCCTTTTGCAGAGCCTGCTGAAGACACAATGATGGCGGCCTTATTCGCCACTTCAGAGATTCCACCACCTCCCCCTCGAGAGCATGCCAAGAGGCATAGGGGTCGAGATGAGGATGAGGCGCGAGCACGGAAGAAGGAGCGCCGTGAGATGGAGGCTTCGAGGAGAGCCTCGCTTGCTGATGAGGAGGCACGTCAGATGAGAGCAGTAGAGTTAGCTGCTGCGGCGTCTAGCTCCAGAAATGTGGAGATAGCGGGAGGCACTGCTGATAGTGTTGTTGATGCTGAGGACACTACTGAGAGTGTCCAGATTACAGAGGTAGTGGGTTCTGGGGAACCAGACCCACCGTCTTGCTGATCGTCGGCGCATTGCGCCCCAGGTTTGCTTCACCTACCACTATTTTATTTAAATTTTTTTTATGCATTGGGGAAAATTTCATGTCTTTTTTTTGGGGGTGGGGTAAATTGTAAGTGAGTTCTAGGGTGAAGTCTAAGTAGCCCAATTCACTATCTTCTTTTGGGGTTTTCTTGCCTGTGTTCTTTTTTCCCAAAAGACTGATTATTTTTTCTGTTGAACCGGCATGTCTATATTTTGTGTACATAGTTTAATTCTGGAGCATGATGCCTAAAATGATATCCTGATAAAATGAAAATGATTCATGACTAAGCATAGTAATTGATAAATGTGTGGCTCTAAGCATGACATAGAGGTACACCACTCCATGACCCTTAGTCTAAAATTTGAACTAGGTGTCTGATAATCTGGTAGAGTAATGAGATGTCAAGTGAGTGTGAGGAAGATTTGACTAGTCCACTATTTGTATTGAGCTAGAATTTGCCTTGTTAGTCCTGCTAAAAGTAAGCTGTAATAGACAATTAGGAAAGGATCATAGGCCCTTGTTCAATATATCCCATTTTTAGCCTAAATAGAAGAAAACAAAATGAAATTAATCCTTCTTTGATCCAAATGATTTGAGCTTAAACTAGACCTTTCTTTTTCATCCCAACTAACCTTTTCTGAGAATAATGTGTTGGCCCTGGTCCCTCCTTTGACATGTTCACCTCAGCTTATTCCAAAACCATAAGTTGAGGCTGGCTAATGCAAGAAACAATCCTTTTTATGGCCCTGACCCAACTTTGGGTATTGTGTACTTTGACTCATGGCAAAGCAATGAGTTGAGGGTGGCTATTATGAGGAATTCTCTTGAAAGTGGGGTTGAAAGAACAAAGAGAGAGAAAGAACAAAAGTAAAGTGACTCAAGAATTAGTTGAAAGAAAAGTAAAGAAAAAAAAATATACAAGAAATACAAGCAAGAAAAGAAGAGAGTCACTTACACAAATGAAGAAAGAAGGGAAAATAGCAAGGTGAAAGAATATGAGAAACTGGGCGAGATATAATGATAAAAAGTGGTATGTTTAGCTGATATTCAAGGAGGACAACAAGTCACTAAAGTATACCTAAATATACCCTACCTAACCCTGAGTCTATGTTACAAGCTAAGAAAGTCATATCGTGATCCTAAAAGTTGTATAGCGAACTTAAAGTAGTGAAAATAAGGGCAAGCTTATGGCAATATCTATGAATGAGTGTGAATTTGTTCTGAGAGTGAGTGTTGAAGAGTAATCTTTATACTCAAACTGAAATTATTGTGTGAAAAACGAGGATTTTGTTTTAAAGTGAGGTCACTAGTTGCAATACCGGAAATATTAGCACCTCGGTGAGAAATTGAAGAGGATAGGTGTTAGTTCATGGTGAGTCTGTGTCATGGTCTGATTCCACATAATTCAAGCCTAATAGTGATAGCGTGCATAAACATGATGTGACTGATCGGGATTGATAGCCAAATGATTGCAAAGGATAAAACATGGATACTATTGTACAAAGATTTTTAATAGAGTCATAGTGCGTCGCTTGAAGACAAACAACGAATTTAAGTTGAGGTTGTTTATATACCGTGGTTTCACGGAATTATTAATACTTTTTCCTTAAGTTTAGTGTGTCCAAAAGCCTTTTTGTACTAATTTTTATGTAAGTTTCTCTTTATTTGCAGGAAATCTGTCTAATAGTTTAATGCGGAGGTTTTTGAGCGAGTAATACAGAAAAGTACCACATAAGGAGCTTGTGACGGTTCGTCGTACCCGTGACAGTCCGTAGGTGGCATCGTAGTGCAGCTGCTGAAGGAAGATGGGGAATTCTGACCAAGTGTGGGGCTACGGAGTGCGTGACGAACTATCGTAGCCATGACGGTCCGTCCTGCTGGTTCGTCATGAAGATCATAGAAGTAGGCCCAGTACCCATATTTCAAGAGTTCAAGTGTTTTGGAACGGAGACCCTTGACGGACCGTTGTGCCTGTGACAATCCGTTATACCTGCCGTCGAGGGTATTGAGTAGAGCAGCAGAAGAAATTGCACAAGTATGGGATGACGGAATCCATGACGGTCCGTCGTGACCACAACGATCCGTCGCGAGGTCCGTCGATCCAACCGCGTTTTGACAGATTTCTAGCAAATAGAGTCCTTATATAATTAGGTTTTTTTATTCATTATAAATAGTTCGAAAAACCTCGTTTTTGAAGTAAGACCCTTGATTATTGTTAGACTCTTGAACATTTTTAGACTATTTGTTAAACTTTTTGTGATTACTATTATACTTTTGAAGAATCTTTAGTCTTCAATTAATTTTAATAATTGATTGTTGGTGATTTTGGTGATTAATCAAGTGAACTTCTGGATTTTATTCTTTCTTATTGAAGTAAGTGCATGAATTCTTATATTACATATTTGAATATTGTGATTAGGACTATGGGTAACTAAAACTCCATAGCTAGGGTTGTGGGAACCATAGGCTAATAATGAGGTAACCTAACTAAAATAACACTTCTAGAATAGTGTCTTGCATGTATTGATAATTCTTTCGCTTAGAAGTCTTTTTAACGGATGGCCAAACGTTAGAACACGCCTTAATGCTACTTGCTGGACCAAGGAGGTACATAATAGGAAAAGAATTATCAACATAGATTTAGTGTATACTATCTAATAGGCTAGTATTGATTGGTACGAGGTAATAACTTAGTCAAATATCTAATACGATTCTTAATATGAGGTAAAGATAAGTATTAGTATAGCAACACAAGTAGCCGGACCAAGGTGCAGAGTGAAATTTTCTAGATGCCGGCCCAAGGATTTAGAAATACATAACTTATCACTTTGCATGCAAGATACTAGGAAAGAATTGTTATAGTTAGAATTATCAAGTTATGAATCTGTGGGGAACACGTAAACCCTAGTTACTTTCGTTAATTGATTAAACTCCAACATTTGAAGCTGTAAGTTGTCTCCTTCAATTTCGCTAGTTATTTTCATTTATTTAGAAATAGAAAATCCCCCTTTTTATCATTTTTGATTTCCAAGGAATTAATTGACTGAACAATAGTAATAATAGATTGAAGTTAAGTCTAAACTATTTTCCTCGTGGGAACGATCCCAACCTCACTAGTTGGGTTATTTACTTGACACGACCGCTTTACTTCTTATTTGTTAAGTAAGTTTGAGAGTATCAGAAGCCTTGTATGGCATTGTGTGGTATGGTCCACTTATGGTGGCGGTTTTTACTTAATTGTCATTATGTAATTGTTGACCATGGCCTTGAAGGCAAATTGATGAATATATGATTTAGAGATTTAGATGATCACCTTATGATGTAATTGTGTGGTGATCTAGGTTTTGTGGCTATTGTATGAGCATGCGTATATTCATGTTAGGGTATTCTATAGGTTCTGCCATTGATGTGTTAAAATGGTTGGTAGCCCTTACCCATCTACCCCTTATATAAAAGTGTAAATAGCTAAAGTTAGAATCCTTGGTTGTAATGTTTATATTGTCTTCCCTCCTATGCTATTATGTGTTGTGTGGTATGTCCTTCGAATTATAATGTGGTCTAAGAGGGTGGCTGCCTCAAGGAGTAATTGATAGCCATTATTTGATCATCTTGACCAGTGTACACACACTCTCACTTACATGCATGTTACAAGTAGTAAAGGTTATGGTGTCTAAATGAAAGGTTGTTCTCATTTTCACTAATGTCTACTACTTTGCATGTAAAGTATATGTATGTGAAGTATGTTATGTATTCCTTAATAGGATGACTTTATATGTGAACTAATATGGCAAGGGTATGGGACCTTGTCTATACAGTGCACATGTGTATCTTGATAGGATAGTTCCTAGGTTTGGTTTCTATGTATATGAAAGATGAATATATGAACATGTTATGAATATGATGTGTATGAAAGGATGAAGTATGAATGTTAATAGTATCTTAGTGGGTTTATATGAAAGGATTGCTCATATAGTTATGCCAATAGACTCATGCATTGATATATGAACTTGTGTGACTTAATGTGTTATGTGAAAGGTTTGCTCACATATATGTATACACACATACATGTATGAATATCTAGTCAAGAGAGGGGCTTTGAATGGTGCATTCATGCGTACATTAAACTAGATGATGCTTTACATATGCTATGTCCATGTGAATGAATTATTTACATGATGTAGGTTGATGAATTCCATCTATGACCTATGACTTTAGCATATGAGGGGATGACTCTCCTAAAACCATGATTGATAAAGTAAAAATATAATAAAGGTTTTCAATAAAGGGTACTTAGCTTAGGACCGAGTAAACTTGAAAATAGTGTGTATCCCTTCCCATGGTAGGAAGGTAGATCACGATAAATCTCATGAGGTGGATAACCACAATGCCTCAATGGGCATAAATAGGGTTTCCATAAGTGAATAACTACAGTGCCTAATCTTGGCATAAAGACGGTTTTCACATGTACCTCCAAGTTCAATACCCTGTATCAACCATAGGAAACTAGCTAGTGGATTCTACCTAGAAAGCTATGTTTATGATGGGTTCTACTTTGGACGGTAGACCACCCATTAACGGTGTGGGTATCTATGAAACTGAATTCCATGTTTAGCATCACATGGTTTATTTCGGTTAAGGCTATCGTTTCCCTAAAGTAAAATGGACAATGGAAGTTAAATGACACTAAATAGAATGACTTAACGGAGATTACTTAGGATAGGTGAAAGTAATGAACCCATCTAGACATTGCACAAGTAAATCCTTAGGAAGTTATAGGAAGGTGTTCTAATGAATGTGACGATGTATGTGTTCCCTATGCGTGACATTGTAGTATTTGTCTACTTGTTCTGAAGATGTGCATGATATGAGTCTTTATGCATGATGTTGATCACTTTGACTATATGATGAAGGTCTTGACTTGACTATGTCTATGTGATATTATACTTCTATGATGGTATGTGCTTTTCTATGATGTTTGGCCTTTGATTTTGTTTCTATGAAGTATGAAAATGATATATATGCTATTGATAAAGGTTTTATGATTATTTACTCAAAATGGCATGAAATATGATTTCAAAGAAAATGTCCCTTTTTAAATGCCTGTTTTTGTATGGTTTCCATACTTAGTACATTCTTGTGCTAATCTCATTCTTCTCTACTTTTTACACAAAGTATAGGTTATGGATGCTTAAAGGATGTCTTGGATGGTGAAGAGCTTGATAGATGATTCCCAAGCTCAATGAAAAGAATCCTTTAGTTCAAGGATTTCCTACTTATATCTCTATTGTAAAGTCTTTAAATATTGTATAGTTTGTATTATCTCTTAAGGGTCGTGTCCCTAATGTACTCCAAAGTTATTGAGGCTAAGATGGCAAAGAGACTTAGAGTCTATATATGTATTATGACATATATTTCATATGTATATGAATTAAAGTTTCTAGCATATGAGGTGCTATGAAAAGTGTTAAATTTTCTGCTAATTTTACTATGTCAATGCGATGTATGATAAATATGGGCTCGTATAAGATCTCCGAGAGGTCAGGTACGCCGTGTTACTTCTAGGGGGTGCTCCCCGATTGTGACAAACGTGGTATCAGAGCACGGGGTTTATAAAGTGGTCTTAGGTCCAAGAAGTCTCATATTGCCACGTCTAGTAGACTCCTGTATCATTGGTGGTGAGTCGCGACACATGAAATGGAACAAAGTCTATAGGACGATAGAGTTTCCCTTCTTCATCATTCTCATGTCGTGCCATAGAACTTAACTCTATAAGATCTCTCTCTTATTTTTTCTTGTCCGGTGGTCTTATAGATGTGATAGCTTGGATTAGATTACTCTATGCTTGAAGTAGAAAAGGTGATCTTAAAATGCTTATCTTTGGTTTATGGTTTGAATGAGTATGTGTGAAGGTGACACTTGTCCGTATTTGATGATGTATAAACTAACTAAGGGGACTTGGAGGGTTAACTAGACTTAGGTAGGGGTATGGAGCTCAACTTATGTCTTGCAATAGTTTGCTTTGATGGAGACCTTAGGAGGTTAATATTATGTATGTGTATGATGATGAATGTAAATGTCCTTATGTGATAATCTCTATGCTTATAGACATGTAAATAGTCTAGTGCGCTAAAGATATGGAGTTAGGCATTCATGAAGGTTATAGATGAGTAGACTATGGTGCTAATTGTAGTTCCTGTTGGGGTTACTTGATTTAGTAGGATTATGGGGCTTAACTTGATCATTGCACATGTTAAGTCGTGGGAATTATGATCGGTTATCTTACCTTACTATGTATGAAATATCTCTTATTTGATGATGTGATGCCAATTATTGCAATATATGAAATCTATGTGAAATAGCAAGATATGTCGAATAATGTATGTCATGATATAGTTAAAGCATGCTAGAAGTTATGGTGGTTAAAGTGAATTCTCTTAGATTGTTGTCTTCCTATATGGTTTTATATGGTGGTAGCCAAGTACTAGGATTTGACTTGGAATGTTTAATAACTACCTATGGAAGCATTCTATCCTATGAATTTATGTGATTAAAAGTGTGCATGGTCTCCTTTTGTATATAAGAGATACTTGATAAGTTGCTAGTGTAAATTAGAGCCCATTGTAGAGACTTGATCCTAGTTGTTAAGATAGTATGCATGCTATGAAGGAAAAGTTGGTAATCTTTGTATCTAACATTTCCATGCTTGTCCCCTCAATTGTCTAAATGTTGCATTTCTGGATATTTGGAAGCATGGTCACTATAAAGACTAGGCAACTTATTGTAACATGTTGGGAGACCTAACTAAATTGTCCTTTGATTGTATATTGTTGAAATATGTGTAGAATTGATGTATATGAACATGTTAATGAATGTGAAAAGGAGTTTTGCTATTTGGAAATAAAGAATGAGAGTCTTATGACATGATGAGTTTTAGAGTTATTTCTAACCTTCTTATTGTGTTATGAACCTCCTTGTTGTTTTCTTCAAATGATGTAAGACCTTAGTGTCTATTGCATTGTAAGAAGACCTTAAGTGAATTGAATAGTATGATCAAAATTGATGGTTGAGGATGATTTGCCTAATATTATAAGGTTTAGAATGCCTTAGTGTTGCTAAATTGAATTAATGTAAATTCTCTCTAAAGTAGTAATCAATTTAAATGATGAAAATGAAGATTGTGTAGTTAAGATCCTCTCTAGGTAGGGTTAAGCTTCCCTTAACTGGGTTTACCCTGAGTGGGGGATGGTGTTTGATTAGTGAGGTTGTAGAAAATGTCTTCATTATCAAGTTGCCCTTAATTGGGTTTACCCTTAGTGGGGATGGTGTTTGATTAGTGAGGTTGTAGAAAATGTCTACATTGTCCTTCTATTCTTACTTGAATTGGAAAATATGAATTCTTAGTAAGCTTGTTCATGAATATAGTCTTGCATAAAGTATGAATTACATGACCTCCATATGATTGGAATTAGTTGATTGACCTCATCATGGAGACATGGTGATTTTTCCGAAGAGCATGAAACGAATTTTTTTAATAAAGTCCATGTTTTCTCATATTGACTTGCATTTTTATATGCTAATTATGAATTTGACTTTCTGAGATGAGATAAGAAGCATGGAAATAGTCACTTGTGAGGTAAAATGTTTAGCCTTACAATGAAAAGTTGAGTCTCTTTAAAATGAATTATGTTGAGTCTCTTGAAAACTATGTGACTTTTATGATTTGGAATGCATAATTGTAGGCTCATTCTTGAAAAGTGAAAGCATGTTTAGCTAAGTGTCCTTGTGTTTGCCTATAATTTGTGTTTAATTTTTTTGAAAAATGAGGCTTACTTTAACGGTGAGTATTATGTTAAGAAAAGAAATTAGTGGAGTGGCTTCCTATTTTTTTGTGATGTACTTGGTGTGACTTACCATTTATTTGGACTTTACTAGGAAGGAACTCATAAGCATGTCTTGGTTTGAAAGTTGAGATTTCTCATTTTAACATTAAATTGACCTTGTACTCGCTAAGGTGTGAAACTCATGATACATGTTAGTGTGTTGAGGAGAAGGACATTCCTCCATGGACACCACTATGTATGGTATGATTGAGTATGACCTTTATGGTACTAGGTCTAAGTAATGAAGATCTTTGTGATTTAACTAAGTCAAGTTTATGTGCATTGAAGTATGAGTGCTCAAGCAACTTTGAGTATGGGTTATGATCTACCTACGAGTAGATTTTCAAGATTTTCTTGTAATGAATTGAGATTTAATGATCATATTATGATTAGGAGAAGGATGTTCTCCTATGAACATGAAAAGGACATTTGTGTTTGATGCATTAAAGAGTAAGTGAGTAATGGTTTTGCTTGCTTGTGTGCATTGAGTTCAAAAATGAGTTGATGATATTTTAGATGTTATGCACTGCTTTTATATGTATTGAACTCCCTGTTGTGATTAAAGAGCCCGAAGTGTCATTCGAGGACGAATGTTCCCCAGTGGGGGATATTGTAAGACCCTTAAAATGAGACAAGGTGTCTACAAACTAACATGGTTTTCTTAAAGTTCTAATGTCCTAAATATACTTAAAATATAGTATATGGGCAGTAGCTAAAATATTAGAGGTATTGGAAGTCGAACGTTAAGGGACGACTAAGACGTTCAACGACTAAGTAACCAAGATTCCTAATATGTGGTTCTATGTGTTTATGCGTTTTTCATGATGTTCTAATGTTCATAAATGTCTTTATATGGTTTAGAGTCAGTGTACAAAGTTTGAAGTGATTTGGAAGTCGAACGTCAAGGGACGACCAAGACGTTCGACAACTAGTCGCTTATATTCCTCATATGTCTATGCATGCCTAAATCTGTATGAAATGAGTCTAATAATTCTTTAACTAGTTTAAAATTATGTTTAACGTTTTTATATGAAGTTTCGTGAAGTTTGGAGGTCAAAAGACAGCCCATAAGACGTTCATCGTATGTCATATTGGGGCCAAGGCTGCTTGGACGTCTTAAAGGGGTTTGTTTTGGATGAAATTTATGTGGAAGGTCTATAACTTGTTAAGTTTAGTAATCAAGTAGGAAACTTCCAGGTACGGCTTCTAAAGGGCCCCACAAGAGGCCCCAAAAGAAGGACACAAAGCTGCCTAAGACACTTCCTGGCAGTGTCCATTGCCGGACCCAACGACGGATCGGTGGTCCACCAATGGCCTGTCGAGCAGTTCTCGTCGAGGGATACATTCCTTGGGCAGGTCCTAAGCCAATTTTGGCTAAGTGTTAGGCGACGGAGGCCTGACAAGGCCCGTCGTGGCTGTGTTGCCCCGTTACTGCCTTCGTGGCGAGTGGCCTGCAAGTGGCAGTCTGCGTCTGTTTCATTAAAGGGGTGAATGGGAAATTCACCTCACGTATTAACCTGATTATTAAGGGGTTATTTAAGTGATTTTGGGTGCATATAAGTCATCAAAAACGAGATCACCCCAATCTAGAATTCTCTCACAACATTGAAACCTTTCCCTCCAAAAATGTTCTCTCTAGAAACCACCATTGTTGGTGAAGCTCAGGAATAGATTCAAGCTGGGTTTTCCTTGGATGAATCATAAAGTTGAAGAGGTTTTTAACTATTCACAGCTATGATGATATTCATCTCTAGTTATATTTTCATCTAGAAAGCCATTCTCAAAGATTTCAAAACAGAAAAATATGATCAAACACTTTCTTCTTCAATCTTCCATGGGTTCTTTCTTAAACTGATTTCAAAGGAATAAAATGAATGTATTGATGATTTTATACTGATTTGGAAGTGGTTTTCAATCCAATTGCATGATGAACCTATGATCTATCACCAAAACGATTTAGCGTTGCATGAGCCTTATGATCTTGATTTGTTATCGATAGAATTATGATTTTATTACGTTGAAGTGATTTTATATGCTGTTATTTACATGAATTTATGTTGAATTTATAATAATCACTCCATGATGATAGATATATGAAGATTTGAACATGAATAGCCTATGTTTCTACATGTTGCCTTGAAGTAAATTGTGAGATCAGTTGTGTAGAGTTTGTATTATGTATGAAATGCTGAAGCTACTGTTTTAGGGTGATATAATGGATGAATTTTATAGGTATAAATTCTTAATGAAAAATCTAAGAAAGGCTTGCATGAATTGATCTAGATCCCTTTAGTCTATGAAGTCAAAAATCTAAGTGTATGATGAATCTCAAATTGTGATTACATAAAGCATGATTTCGTCTTGATTCTTATATAATTAGCCACTGCCTAATCAGTGTATTATTGATAAAATATGAATGATGATCAAAGCCTTAGAGAGTTCATGGTATTGGTGAAGTCTTCTATACTCTAGCAAATAGATAAGCTTAAATGCCTATGTTGTAACTTTAATCTTGAGGGTATGTAATTATGATTTCAATATGGTTATGTGTAGGTTTAAATACTTCCTTAGACTCATAATATGTATGAAATATTATCTAAATCAATGCAAGGGAAATTAGCTAATGATCTATGTTATTCTACTTTCCTAGTATGTTGATGTGTTGTATTATGATATAGTATAATCTTGTAGCGACTTGTACATGGTTTCTTATTTGTTTAATGTAAATTTTGCTACTGCAACATATGTGAATTATTGATGAATAAGTTGTGTTGATCAATGATGATCAAAGGGTGAGAAATTGGTAAGAATGTTTATTCCCTCTACTCTTCTACTTCTATATTTCTTTATAGTAATGTTGATGAAGCCTTGTATGGAATTGTGTGGTATGGTCCACTTATGGTGGAGGTGTTTACTTTATTTCCATTATATAGGTGTTGACCATGGCCTTGAAGGCAAACTGATGAATACATGATTTAGAGAGTTAGACAATCACCTTATGATGTAATTGTGCCTATCTTCCTATCTAGTTGTGATATAGGTTGTGTGGCTATTGTATGAGCATGAGTATATTCATGTTAGGGTATTGTATAGGTGCTGCCATTAATGTGTTAAAGTGGTTAGTAGACCTTACCCATGTACCCCTTATATGAAAGTGTAAATAGCTAAGGTTAGGAACCTTGGTTATAATGTTTATATTTTCTTTCCTCCTATGCTATTATGTGTTGTGTGGTATGTCCTTCGAATTATAATGTGGTCTAAGAGGGTGGCTGCCTCAAGGAGTAATTGATAGCCATTATGTGATCATCTTGACCAGTGTACACACACTCTCACTTACATGCATGTTACAAGTAGTAAAGGTTATGGTGTCTAAATGAAAGGTTGTTCTCATTTTCACTAATGTCTACTACTTTGCATGTAAAGTATATGTATGTGAAGTATGTTATGTATTCCTTAATAGGATGACTTGATAGGTGTACTAGTATAGGAAAGGGTATGAGACCTTGTCTATACAGTGCACATGTGTATCTTGATAGGATAGTTCCTAGGTTTGGTTTCTATATCTATGAAAGATGAATATATGAACAAGTTAGGAATATGATGTATATGAAAGGATGAAGTATGAATGTGAATAGTGTTTTAGTGTGTTTATATGAAAGGATTGCTCATATAATTATGCCTATAGACTCATGCACTAATATATGAACTTTTGTGACTTAAATATCTTATGTGAAAGGTTTGCTCACATATATGTATACACACATACACATGTATGAAAGATCTAGTAAAGAGAGGGGCTATGAATGGTGTATTCATGTGTACCCTAAAATAGATGATGCTTTACACATTCAATGTTCATGTGAATGAACTCTTTACATGATGTAGGTTGAAAAACTTCCATCTATGACCTATGAGTTAAGCATATGATGGGATGACTCTCCTTAACCCATGATTTATAAAGTAAAAATATAATAAAGATTTTGAATAAAGGGAACTTAGCTTAGCACCGAGTGAACTTGAAATGAGTGTGTGTCCCTTCCCATGGTAGGAAGGTAGGGAATTATAAATCTCATGAGGTGGATAACCACAATGCCTTAATGGGCATAAATTGCCTAATCTTGGCATAGAGAGGGTTTTCACATGGAATCCAAGTTGCATAACTATGTTGCCACCATAGGATACTAGCTAGTTGATTCCACCTAGAAAGCTCTGTTTATGATGGGTTCTACTTTGGCTGGTAGACCACCCTATCGATGTGGGGTTATATGACACCGGATTCATTGTTTAGCATCACATGATCTATGTCGGTTAAGGCTATAGTTACCCTAAAGTAAAATGGACAATTGAAGTTAAATTACTAGTACCTTAAATAGAATGACTTAATGGAGGTTACTTGTTATAGGTTGAAGTAATTAACCCATCTAGACATTGCACAAGTAGCTCCTTAGGAAGTTCTACGAAGGTGTTCTAATGCATGTCAATATGTACGTGTTCCCTATGCTTGATATTGTAGTATTTGTCTACTTTTTATGAAGATGTTCCTGATATGATTCTTTATGCATGATGTTGATCTTGTTGACTATATGATGAAGGTCTTCACTTAACTATGTCTATGTGGTATTATACTTCTATGATGGTATGTGCTTTTCTATGTTTTTTGGCCTTTGATTTTGTTTCTATGAAGTATGAAAATGATATATATGCTATTGATAAAGGTTTTATGATGATTTACTCCAAATGGCATGAAATATGATTTCAAAGAAAATATCCCTTTTTAAATGAATGTTTTTGCATGGTTGTCATACTTAGTACATTCTTGTGCTAATCCCATCCTTCTCTACTTTTTACACAAAGTGTAGGTTATGGATGCTTAAAGGATGTCTTGGATTGTGAAGAGCTTTATAGATGATTCCCAAGCTCAATGAAAGCAATCCTTAAGTTCAAGGATCTCCTACTTATGTCTCTATAGTAAAGTCTTTAAATATTGTATAGTTTGTATTATGTCTTAAGGGTTGTGTCCCTAATGTACTCCAAAGTTATTGAGTCTAAGATGGCAAAGAGACTTAGATTTAATGTATGTATTATGACTTATATTTTATATGTATATGAAGTTCAGTTTCTAGCATATGAGGTGCTATGAAATGTATTAAATTTTCCACTAAATTTACTATGTCGATGTGATGAATCATAACTATAGGCTCGTATAATGACTCCCTTTCTTTTGATATCCCCAATCTTATTGAATTTTGGAAGTCAACTCATTTCACGGGCCTGGTGAAATGCATTTGAGAGGTCAAGTACGCCGTGGTACTTCTTGGGGGTGCTCCCCGGTCGTGACACTTATAGTATGATGCTTAAATCGAAATTCATGAAAAGCATCTTGTTTACTAAATGTCCCTTTTTCATGGTTTTTGCATAGCTTTCAAACTTGGTACATCTGTTGTGCTAACCCTTCTTTTCCATTTTTGACTAATGTATAGGGAATTGGAAGTATTGATGTGCCATGGAGGATTGATAGGTTTCTAATGCTTGAAGATGGAGTATTGGTGAGTCCTAATCGATTCGAGGATAATATCCATGTATCCCTTATGTCGTAGTCTTTACTTTTATGTCTTGTATGGGATTAGTTCCAAGTATTACATAAAGTTTATATGGTTCAAGTAGATTAATTCCTATTTTAGAATGTTTATTATGCAATGAATGATATCAGAGGCTTAGAGGAGACTTCTTGAAGTCTCATTTGCTGTGTGATGATGCAAGGATGCTCTAAATTATAATGTTTACTTGTGTCGTGACAATGCATATTATTATCAAATATCAAGAGTAATTTAGTGCTCCTATCTTCCCTAGTGGGAAGGGACACTCCTCAATCTAGTTCACTCGGTGCTAAGCTAGAGTCCCTTTTTGAATTATCTTTAAGGCTTTAATTATCAATCATAGTCATAGGGTCTACCCATTGTATAATCATCACCATCAGTAGCTCAATAAGAGCGGTAATAGTATAAATCCTTCATCACAATTCATATAGGTGAGGTTAACACATTACATATTATTTCATAATAAGGCACCTCCTCAGTATACACCACCTCCCTTATAGCATTTACATCTTAACAACCTCACAACCATAATAAAGACATTTCAATAAAATATCATACCACCCTATCAATCCTAAATAAGGAATACTCCAACAGAATAATAATGACCTAATTACAATTAACCACAAGTTGAAGTAAAAAATAGGGTTTACAAGACTTACCAAGTTTCAATCATAGTTCATAAGAGTCTTACCATCAACCCTTAACTCAACCCAACTAGGTCATCACATCAACATAATTCAATAACCAACGTGATAATAAGGTTAGAAGGATCCCTACACCATAATTCAATACTAACTCAATGCTAAACCCAAGATACTTAGGCCAATTCTTATAACTTAGATCACTTCCCAAGAACTAGTATATAAGAGTACAATTTACCTCAATTTGTTCATGATTAATGTAATAACGTCATCTAATAGTGATAACCAATGATCTAGTCAATTGAATTATTCTTAATCAAATTCACATCAAGATCAAACCTTGGGTTAAAGGTTAGGGATCATACTCTTCAATTTGAACCAAACCATCACAATTAATCATAACCAAGTTAAAATACATGTTAATACATCCATTATATGCTAAAGAAACCATAAACAACTCAGTTCATAACATGAAATTCGTAATTGAATGAACCCATTAGAAAACCCAATTTTTGAAATACTTTGAAGGAGCCCTTTGAGGAAAGAAGATTCAAAGGTGAATCGGATCCCATACCTAAAAGTTTTATGAAGATTTTATGGTGAATTCTTCCCTTTACATACACCAAACCCCTTTCCTTGCTAGTCTTCAATGGTGATTTCCAATAGAGAGAGAAAGAAAAGAGAAGGAAGAGAGTTTCTTTTTGTGAATTGTGTTTTAGATTAATGAGGGTTGAGGTCTTTATAGGGGAAGTTATTTAACTTAGTTAGACTAACTTAAACCCTTAATTAACCTCCTATCTTTATAGGGGAAGTTATTTAACTTAGTTAGACTAACTTAAACCCTTAATTAACCTCCTATCCATTTAAATAATTAAATGAACTAATATTAGAAACATGCAGGGAAACTTAACCGTCACAGATGGAACCCCGTCGATAGGCCATTTGTGAGTCGACGATTGCCCCCCTCCCTCCGTCCTACACACTCATCGATGTGGTCATAGAATTGTGCAGGCGAGGGATCCATCAATATGTTTAAGTGTTGGATGACGGTAGGAATTGACTCCCCCTCGATCCAAACACGAGTCGTTGATGGTTTCTTGTGGTTGCACACTGCCTAGAAAGTGTTGCCCCCTATGTGCAAGGGTCATCCTCATGGGCTCTTGGTTGGTCTTTGAGGAGTCGTACTCGGACTTTTTGACCACAAATCATCTTTAACACATATTATACACCCTTCCACCTAATTTCATACATTTCCGACTCCTAAATGCTAGTCAAATGAGCTAAGGCACGCTAGTACCCCTTCGAACTAGTTTTCGAATGTCATGGACGTTCTTGGATGTTTTGGTTCCTAAACATCATAAATGACATATACTCATTAAAATATGTCTTAAAACAGTATTTAGACCCCATGGAACCTATGTTTGGCTTTAAGACTCGTCTTGGATTTTTGACACTAAATCCTTTTGAAGAAAGGAATAGACTTAAGACTAGCAGCCCAACCAATCATCAATATCAAATCAACATAAATCATATTATTTCAACAAGGCATTTCCAAAACTCCAACTGTCACACATAAGGCTCAAACACTTCATCATGAGGTATTTCCTTCTCACAACACACATAAGCTCACCATACATTACATGAGTCAATTAGCACAAAGTTCAACTTATGAATAGTTCACATAATATTTCACTAAGACTCACCATGTAAAAATGCAAAACATAAATCAAACAAACGAAAAAGGCAAAATTTCAAGTTTCAAAGGCACTAGTTCACTGTAATGCAACCTAAAATGCAAATTTTTGCAAAACTTCACAAAAAATCATGAAACTTCAATTTTCAGCAATATTTATATTAATTAAAAAGAATGACTAAATTTAATTATCAAAATAATGAGGGTAACGGGACTTCATGTAGGCCTCGGCCTCCCATGTTGCACCCTCTACTAGGTAATTCTTCCATAACACTTTCACAGAAACCACCTCTTTGTTCCTTAAATTCTTGACTTGTCTATCAAGAATTTGAATCAGAACTTCCTCATAAGAGAGTTTATCCTTGACACCAAGACCTCAATTGGAAGATTGAAATCGAGATCACTAATACACTTCTTCAACATGGAAACATGTAAAACCGGATGAACCGAAGCCAATTCACTAGGGAGTTTCAATTCACAGGCAAACTTACCAACTCTTTGCAAAATTCATAGGGACACACATAACAAGGACTTAACTTCCCTTTCTTGCCAAATATAACCACCCCTTTCATTGGTGAAATTTTCAAATACACCTTATCACCTTCTTCTCACTCCAAATCCCTTCTCCTATGATCAGCATAAGATTTTTGCCGACTATAGGCTATTTGCAACCGGTTCCTTATAATATGAACTTTTTCAAAAGTCTTATAAACCAAATCGGTACCTAGAAGAGAAGGCTCAACCTTTTCAAACCACCCTATAGGAAACCTACACCTCTTACCATACAAGGCTTCGTAGGGAGCCATGGAGATGGATGAATAAAAGCTATTATTATAAGAAAATTCCACCGAAGGAGAATGCTTATCCCAATTCCCTTTAAAATAAATAATGCAATCCCAAAGCATATCCTCAAGTGTTTGAATAACGTTCCTCTTGACCATTCGTTTGGGGATTAAAAGCAGTACTCAACTTCACCGTAGTACCCAACCCTTTTTGGAATGACCTCCAAAACCTAGATGTGAATTGTTCACCCCTATCCGATATGATGGATAACGGAATACCATGGTGACACATAATCTCATATATGAAGATTCTAGCATAATCTTCCACTGAATAAGTATAGTTGATAGGAATAAAGCGAGCGGACTTGGTCAACCAATCCACAACCACCCATATAGAATTATATGACTTTTGAGTCGGAGGTAAACCCACTACAATGTCAATATTGCTGTGTTCCCACTTCCAAGTAGGAATTTGGATCTCTTGTAGTAAGACACCCGACTTCTGATGTTCGACTTTTAGTTGTTGGTAATTTGGACACTTAGCGACAAACTCTACTATGTCCCTCTTCAAACCTTCCCACCAATATATCTCTCTCAGGTCATGGTACATTTTTTTGAACCCAGATGAATGGAGTAGCGGTACCCATGGGCTTATCAAGGATCTGGTTTCACAACCCATCTACATCGGGAACACACAATCTCCCTTGGTACATTAACACACCATCCCCCCTAAGGAGAATGACTCATTTAACTTGCCGAGATCCTATTCTTTCAATTCAATTAATGGTTGATCAAGGTGTTGTTTGGACTTCACCTAGACCACTAAAGATGACTCAGAGTTATGATGAACTATAGCACCCCATTCGGAGAACCTTCCAACCTCACCCCTAACCTTGCCAACCTATTAACTTCTGTCGCTAGGTCCTTCTTGGATACATCAATATGGGATACCCTACCCATAGTCATATGACTTAGGGCATCCGAAACCACATTATCCTTACTGTGGTGATAGAGGACACTAATATTGTAATCTTTCAATAATTCTAACCACCTTGTTTGCCTATATAAGACCCCAAAAATGAATTAGTTGAACTAGAGATATATGTTGGTATTAATCGTATAAGGTCCTAAATAAATGTAATATATTATATAGAGGCAGTAGCTAAAGTATTAGGTGCATTGGAAGTCAAACGTCAAGGGACGACGAAGACGTTCGACGACTAAGTAACCAATGTGCCTCATACGTGGTTTTATGTGCTATTGTATGATTCATTAGGTTTTAAGGTCTATAAATGAGTTATTATAAAATGTATAGTCAGTGTATCGAGTTTCCTGGAGTTTGGAGGTCAAACGTCCAAGAATGTCCATGATGTTCAAAAGATGTACCTTAAAATGACCTTGTAAGTCTAGGCATCTTTCGTCGAGTTTTACGTGTTTGTTTTGGATGAAATTTATGTGAGAGGTGTTAAACTCATAGATTATAATATTTTGTTTGGAAACGTATGTAAAATTATCCCCAAGGACCATCCAAGGGTCCTTGAGGAAGGACCCAAGTTGGTGGCCAAGACTGCAAAAGACAGCCTCACCTACGGAAGCCAATCGACAGCCATTAGCCTGGTCGACGGTCCGTGGGTGATGGGCGTGGGTGGATACATATCATGGGTGGCAAAACTACCTGGTCCAAGCCAATGAACCCATTGACGGTTTCCAGCACAGCCCGTAAGTGGGCTTACGCACCGTCGATGGGGAAGTCGTCTGTGGTTGTCCCTACGTGTAGTTTCACTGCCAACCTACGGATAGAATTTGTAAATTCACCCCACTACCAAAAATAGACTTTGACGGTTCCTAATCGGAATATGGGTATTTTAAATGTGTATATAAGTCTTTAACACTTAGAAGATTTCTTTCTTCCAAATCAAAACCCCTAAATCCCTTAAGAAATCCCAAAGTCTCCATAGAAGTCCAAAATCAAGGAACAGCTTGGAGGTTACATTCTGAGTGGAAATGCTTCATCAAAGTGAGGAATTAGATTCATAAAGGTATGGATATCTATCCTTGAAACTCTCTTTATCAATCCCGAATTCTCTATATGTTTTCAATGTTTCTAAAGTTGAGTGTCCAATTTCATCATTATATCATGGGTTTTTGCATCAATTATTTTTAAACGTCTATTATGGGTTTCATTGATATTGTATTGATGATTTTAATGTAAATTACCTATGACCCCTGGAATTGGATGAACCCTAGATTTTTACTATGTTTTGGGTTTACTTGATATTGATCAAATGTTGATGAATTCTTATGTAGTTTTATGTGGGCTATTCATTGATGTAATAATTGTAGTAAATTGATATCTAGGTTGTAATAGATTGATGACTGTATATTAATTTGACCTAGTTCATTGATTATTGTAGTCTTTATGTTAAATTGTTGGTTATGGCCTTGGGTAAGGGTCTTGTGTTATCGAATTGAGTAAGTTGACTTTGGATTGAAGTGTTGAGGATGATGTGGGGGTATGCTGAAGTATTTCCTTTAATTTGATGTTATTTATAGTTTGATTCTATTTTTATTGGCATGGTCCACTTATGGTGGCTGTGTTATGTTTTTTACTTGCAATTGATGTGGCCTTGTTGGCGTTACTTTATGCAATATAATGGCTATGTTATGTGTTTTACTTGCAATTTATGTGGACTTGACGGCGTTACTTTATGCAATATGATGATCTTGACCTTGTTGACAACTACTTGAAGTAATAGGACTATTTGTGTAGTTTGATTATGTGAAGCACGACAATATCTATCTACATGTGGAGTCATATATGTATTCTTCTATTCATGTTGTCTTAGATGACCATGTTAGACTTTGCCTTTGACATTATATGTGTAGTGTTGGAGTTGAGTCTTGGTTATTCCTAGTTGGCTATACGAGTCTATGTTGATTACATTGATGATGTTATAATAGTATATAAGATGACTTAAAGATTTTGGGGTTGTTTCTATGGGCTTCTAGAATGACTTGCATTATGAGTTAAAGGTGAGGCATGTGGTGTCTTGTCTATGTTTACTTGTGTCCCTTGCTTGATGTATGTATTATTACGAATATGTGATGTCTTTATTTAGGGTGTTAGAACTCTTAGTCTTGAATGTATGAATGACATGTAACCTTAATGAACTTTAGAGAGTCTTTTATGTGAAAACCTTGACTTAGTGATAATGTTGAGATTGTTGAGGTTGTAAGCCGTAATGCTATCCTTCAAAGTAAAGGAATTATAGACATAAGGTTAATTGGCTGGAACGACATCATATTAATCCTTAGGAAAGTCATCATGAGCTTCTTGTCTCCATTGTGAGGTAGCCCTAGTGGACCTTCATTGGTACGGTCAATGTGATTGGGTTATGAACTTGTTATGCAACCCTCTTATATGAACCTAATGTGTGAATTACTCTATGAGAAAGAAGGCTAGCACCGAGTAAGTATGGTAAGGGGAAGTATTTCTACTTATACAGTAAGGCTAGATTACAAAGTATGCCCTTCATATTCCTTAACCATGTGCCTACCCTAGGCAAGTAGAACAACCTCATCGGAGTAGGATAGAACTCCAGATCCCACATCTTGCCATCATGGTCTAGGTCGTTTATTGCCTATTCTCATCATATGGAATACCTATTAGCATTAGAGAGGTTTATGAGGTTTAGGTGGTGGTATAGGACGCTATCTAGACATTGTACATTAGACTTTGAAGCTGTTACTTGGAGTTCCTAGGTCTTGTCTAAGACCATTATTTGAATGTCTTTTATGTGATGTATGAGTCTTAATGAACTAATGACTTATGTTTAGAAGTATGTAAATGAATAAGTACCTAATCTAAAGTGACTAAGGGATTCCTTAGCTAAAGTATAAAGAGGGCATAAGAGATGATCTCTTCCTGTCTTATCTATGGAAGTCTTGAGGATTACTCTAGTTAGGGAAAATTTTTGGTGTTGTGGAGATGATCTAAGCCTTACGTAGTATTAAGGATTATTTAGGTAATATTGAAGAGGTCACTATGAACTTTATCTTCTAGATATACTTAAGTAGGTCTTTTAATAGCCTTTGGAAGGAGAATGTGATATCAATCTATGTGTTTGTGTGATAAGTGAGAATGATTATATTTTTAGGAGTCTATAGGATCTCTTAAGTGTGTGTGTAAGGGATTGTATGGGCAGTCGCTTCACAACTCACTCAAGAGAGACTTAGAGTCACCTTTCGTAGAAGAATCTTACATTGATGTCTATGATACTTTGTAAGTGTGTATGTGACTCATTATAAGAAATCTTAAGGGTCGTTTAGGAACATCTAGAGAGGGTGTATGGGCGGTCTCTCTTTGTGTGACTTGAGTGAATCTTATGATACGTTTAGTTAGGGAATTATATGCTAGAAGTTTGTTAATGGAAGGTAAAGTGATTTACTGTAAGAGTGAAGGAGTTCACTGGAAAGTGTTCTCTAAAAATGTGATATTTTGTTTAATCATTTTCCTATGTGTTTCTAAGTTGTTAAATTTTGTTCTTATGATTATAATTTGATATTTAAATGAAAAGATGCATATTTCCAATAAAAGTCTGTTTTCACGATTTTTGTGCATAATGCCATTCGAAGTACATGTGGTTGTACTAATTTCATGCTTTCATCTATCTATATAGTTCTTGGTCGGTGAAGAGCGTTGGGAAGAATTCTTGGACGAAAAAGATCGTTCAAGAGAAGTTGAAGTATGTCCTCACTTGACTAGAAGGCATATATGTATTTATGTTTTCCATTTGAAGTATTGTAATAGACTAAGTATTTCTATATTCGTATTTTGAAGTATGGGTCGCGTCCCAAGCATTCTTGTGTCTTAGGATGATGATATTGAGACTTAGTATTTCCTATTACTCTTATATGAAAGAGATTTTGAATACTATATTATGTTTTGTGAAAAGTTTTAATTCCGCACTACTTTTCACTATGTTTATGCGATGAATGATATGAAAGGGCTTGTATAAGTCCTCTGAGAGGTCGAGTACACCGGTTACAATAAGAGATTTTACCCTAACTTCTAGGGTCTGGTTTCGGGATGTGACAGCTGGAGATTCAACTCCTTTTGGAAACACATATTGGAGACTCTTATGGTTGGTAAAGACATCGACATGTACCCCGTACAAGTAATGCCTCCAAATTTTCAAAGCAAACACCACGGTCGCTAATTCAAGGTCATGAGTGAGATAGTTTCTTTCATGCACTTTACGTTGCCTAGAAGCATAGGCTATCATCTTCCCATGTGGCATAAGCACACACCCTAAACCCACACAGGATGCATCACAATACACAATAAACCCCTTTGTACCGTCCAGTGAGGTCAACACTGGAGCGAATTAAGCCTATCTTTCAACAATTGGAAACTTTTCTCACATCCCTCCGACCACTCAAATTTCTTACACTTTTAGGTCAAAGTAGTCAAGGGAGATGCGATGGACGCAAAACCATCCACGAACCTCCGATAATAACCCGTTATACCTAAAAAATTCCTAATGTCGGTTGGAGTCAATGGTCTAGGCTAATTTTGTACCTCCTCCATTTTCCATGGGTCTACCTCAACTTCCTCAATAGAGATGATATGCCCAATGAATGACACCGACCTCAACCAAAACTCACACTTGCTATATTTGGCAAACATTTGATGTTCCTTAAGGGTTTGAATTACTACCTTCAAATGACCCATATTATCCCTCTCACTTTTTGAATATACCAAGATATCGTCAATAAACACAATGTCAAATGAATCTAGGTAATTTCGAAACACTCTATTCATTAGGTCCATTAACGCCACTGGAGCATTAGAAAGACTGAGAACATTACCAAGAACTCATTGTGCCCAAACTTAGTATGAAAGGCCATCTTTGGTATATCCTCACCTCTCAACCTAAGTTGGTGATACCCCGACCTCAAGTCAATCTTTAAAAATTTCACGACCGGATAATAGACACTAGATGAGATCGGCGTCTTTGACCTCTCAGAGGTCGCAGACAAGCCTACATACATCATTGTTAATTTATCTAGGTTAATTTTAGCGGAAAATTTGAACTTTTTGTTACTTAACATTCATATAAGACATTCTACTTATATTCATACACGTTCATAATCAACCATCTAATATTAAGATCTTCAAATGAAAGAAATGGTTCAATAATGCATTAAGTGTATAATGGGCAAGCGTCGCCTAAAGCATGAGGGCCTACAAAGTCTTGATGAATGCTCCACGTCCGAATAGGTACAACGTCGTATTGTATGCTCTAGCGTTTGCCTGTGCCTGCATCTAAAAGTATAGAGTTGTATGAGATTAGTACACACTTGTACTAAGTATGGGTATATGCAAGCACACAGAAGGGACATGCATGATTAAGAAGAACTCTCTCCAAACGAAAAGAATTATGGAAAGTCATGTCAGTGGACTTGCAAAAATCGGAATAGGAAAGTCATGCTATGAGAGTAACATGCATCATCATACTCATCATTTTGCAAACATCACATAACATATTGAACATATCATATCACGTAGTTCGTATCATTCTTTTATATGCCATCAGACCATGGAATCATGGGCTTGACATTAGGACATCCAAAAATGAGGGCTCAAAATATGGGACCTCAACTAGGGAGCCTTCTTTAGAAACACAGAGTCTGCTTCATTCATTCATATGTACTTCATTTTCATTCTTTCATATACTAGTGCAACCAGCACTCATACCTAGGATGTAGTTTAAGACTCTCATCGGGTTCGCTGTGCAATGACAAATAATAACCTAGCGTAATTACATATGTTTAGCTCACCTCTTGATTATCCTATCCTAACACCTTTGGTTTCATTCATTTCGGTATTTGTATTCTTTGAGGCTGGCCTCATTCTTTATTCAAAAACTTTAATCTTAACCGACATAGATCATGTGAGCATCGTGAAATCCAGTGTCTTCCCCACACAAAAAAGACATGGAATCAACGGCCAAAGTGACCCGAACATGCTACCGTATATAAGTAGTCGAACCCTGCTAGATCCCTATTTTGGCAGTATAGGTTAAATGACTATGAGATATAAGGAGACCCAAACCCGGTATGCCGGACTGTCTCATCTCATGAGATTTACGTGAACCTCCAGCCTTCCCGAAGGAAGGTATCACAACCCATAGCTAGGCTATTGGTTCTTAGTACAAAGTTCCATTACATTCAACTCATACATCATGGAAGATGACTTCTAGCATGAGGACATCATAACTCATTAGATGATTTCTCATCTCATTATTAGTATTAGTTATGCATTAACTTCAATACTTTCATTAGAGTTTTCATAGAGAACGGTCTCTTCATTAAGTTTACACTATCATAGGTGAGTATGTTTTGGTAACATTTACTTAGGCTCATTTGAGATTGGTCTCATCCTTCACATTAACCTCTTATCATGTTGTCACCACATTCATTTGATTTAGCACTTTTTCTCTTCATAATTACTCAAACCTTCTTACTTAATTGTCCATTTTATCATATGCCAATGCACTTGGCCCTTTAGTGTGTTCCACACTCTCACTTATCACTTTTAGGGTTACATCATTTCATCACATACATCTTAGGTTCACTTACTTTTAAACGTATGCTAGACTTATGAGTCTATACATAGTTCGTTTAAATGATTTATATCTTCATAAGATTATGTGATACAAGACTTTTGGATCTTGTATGTATGCCAAGATCTCAATTTCGATCTATGTAGGCAGCATTCTTTTGAACATTTATTTACGTACGACTTATGTGTCAATACGAAGTTGGGCAAGGAACCCGATTTCAACTCCCTTGGATAACACTTACGTTTTTATCTATTTTCCCTTTTTCCTAATCTTCACTCTCGGCTTGGGGACCCAATTTCGAATCCCCTCACTAGCATTGTTTTTCCGTCCTTTTTCCTTTCCCTCACTTCACCCTAAACGTTTAGGCATTAGAGGACCCGAGATCGAACCCCGACAAGCACATTTTTTTATTTTTCTTTTTCCTTACTCTCGCATCTATTCAAGAGGTTGTGGGTTCGAATTCCCACAGCCTCACCTTATTTCAATTTTACATTTTCTCCTTACCTTCTCATTTTTCCAAGAGGTTGTGTGTTCGAATACCACATACCTCATTTTTATTATTTCTTTATTTCATTCTTCTCATCTCTCCTTCATCCTTCCAAGAGGTTGTGGGTTCGAACCCCTCACGCCTCACTTCATTTTCTTTCATTTTCCCCCTAACTTTTCACTTGAGATTTACCCCATTTCGAATCTCCTTTACCACATTTTATTATTTAATTTTTTATGACATGTATATGGTGAGGTCTTGGGTTCACTCCCCACTGACCTCAAGCATTTAAAAATAATAATTTAGAACGTGATTTATTTTACAGTAAGCTGCCCAAGAACAAATTTCCAGAATGCTGGAAATTTGTTCACCCTCTTTGCATTCCCTTTTCTCAACCTTTAGATGTTAGATTTAGGATAAATTTTCTTGTAATTTCTGGTGCATCTTTAGGTGAGTTTTCATGATTATTTTCGAGAACTTAGTGACCTTTTTGCAGTCCATTTTCTCACCCTCTTTCACGTTAAACATCAAGACATTTCGAGTAAGTTTTAGGGAAATCTTTAGGTGCATTTACAAGGTTACTTTGAATCAATAATTATCATTCAATTCAGAAACTTTGAACTCATATGAACATCAAGTTTTTAAAATATTAATATACGTAAAATACAACATTTTAACATGTAAAAATCAAGGCTTCAAACCATGGCTAGCTCACGTCACAAACATGAACAATCAAATTAACGTAATTCAATTTTTCGGAACACATATTTCATAAATATATTCATCACAAACATCACATTACACGCCTAATATACCAGCTGACATACCAACCTAACATCATTGGGAGCTAGTTACAGGGAACATGTAATGGGGAACAACCCTAGATTTCGGAGTAGATTCATCTGAGACTTAAGGGTCTCTTGGGAAAAGGATCAAGAGGAAGAAACCCATACAAGGTTTTAGCTTTGAACACCTTCAAAGTTATGCCAAATCCACCAATAAACTAACCTCCCACCTTACCCGACGAGAAATTACATTTTTGCTTAACGTTTTCAAATTATCTTGTCATTTGTATTTTTTTGTAAGTTCTTCAAGTGTGAAGAACTTTTGGGTTTTGTTTTGTTTTCTGTTTTGTAACCAGAAAGAGAATGAAATAGTGAGAGAGTGTTTGAATAGAGGGAGATAAACGTGAAAGAGAGAGATGTGAGGTAGTGTTCCCTTAGAACTAGGACTCTTAGGCAAGACTTAGTCAAATTAGATTAAATAATAGTTGATAATTAACAATTAATAATAAAAATCTGATTTTCCTTTTTCTTAAATTAGAATTTAAATATTAATTAATGAAATTAATTCACAAAATTAAATTATCAAATTAAATCATTGCTTCCCCCTAGGTTCGAATCCTGGTGGAGCAAGATTTTGCTCAAAGGACAACTTCGGCCCTTTCTCCCCAAAATGCCCCTCCACCATATCAATTAAATAATTAATTAAATATTTACAGTAATTACGATGCTACCCTTAGCCTAGAAAAAGACCATTTTACCCCAAGACCCTTCAAACTTAAGATTACCTATTTTTAAGTCCAGTTAAGACTTAACCGGGCAGATCTTCATATTCGGGTGCCCTACATGGCTGGAGTCAACTTTTCCTAGATCAACTAACTAACCAAGTTGGTTGGAATGTTGTTGCAAGGGTTCAGAGGTCTGGTTCTACACGCATCAATCCGTGTGAACCCAGTCTAATCGTAGCCATTCTATACACATTAAGCATTACTTAGCATAGACAATTTTAGATTTGTTACATTATCCCCCCCCCCTTATGAACATTCGTCCTCGCATGACACTTCTCATAATCTGTCACAACGCGAGTCATATCATAACATAGGTATTATATAGAGTAAGACAATAACAACCAAGAATGGAGGAATTAAGGCACTTAGACTTAAGAGTAGAAAACCTAACCTCAAGAGCTGAAGAGATGAGGGTTAGTGGGACCTCATATCGGCCTCCCATGTAGCACCCTCAACAAGATGGTTCCTCCACAATACCTTCACTGTGGCAAACGTCCTTCTTTCTCATCCGCTTTACCTGTCGGTCTAAAATATCAATAGGAACCTACTCATAGGAAAAGTCTTAAACAACTCCCAAACCTTCAACAGGCAGAATCGATGCTAGATCACCAAGGCACTTCTTTAACATAGACACTTGAAAAACTAGATGAACAGAAGCTAGCTCCACACGCAACGTCAACTCATAGGAAACCTCACCCACACGCTGTAGGATCTCATATGGCCCAACATATGTTGGACTCAACTTTTCTTCCGGCCAAACCTCATCACCCCCTTCATAGGTGATATCTTCAAATAGACATGGTCACTAACATCAAACACTAAGGGTCATTTTCTATATTTTACATAGGAGTTTGTGCGACTATAAGAAGTAGCCAACTTGTCCTTAATCACCCTGACCTTCTCTAAGGCCTCATAAATTATCTTTGGACCCAAAATGGATGACTCTTCAACCTCAAACCACCCAACTGGAGACCTACACGTTATACCATATAGTGCCTCAAATGGCTCTATCCCAATGCTGGAGTGATAACTGTCATTATATGAGAAGTCTATCAAAGGCAGATGGTCGTCCCAACAACCTCTGAATTCAATCACACACGCTCTGAACATGTCCTCCAATGTTTGAATGGTGCACTTTGCCTGCCCATCATTCTGAGGAGGAAAGGCAGTACTAAACTTTACCTGCGTGCCTAAGTTCTTCTGGAAGGATCTCCATAAATGTGTACTTAATTGAGATCCTCTATATGAAATGATAGATGAAGGAATCCCATGCCATCTCACAATCTCCTTAATGTAGAGTCTGGCATAATCCTTGGCTTTGTAAGTAGATTTCACAGGGATAAAGTGGGAAGACTTAGTCATCCTGTACACAATAACCCATATGGAGTCATGTTGTCTCCTAGTCTTTAGAAGACTAACCACGAAGTCCATATTATGGCCTCCGACTTCCATGTCGAAACCTCGATCATATGAGTAAGACTGCTAGGGTTAAGACGTTCTACCTTAACATGTTCACAATTAGGACACGTTGCAACATATTCAACAATGTCCTTCTTCATTCCATCCCACCAATAGATCTGCTTAAGGTCATTAAACATCTTGGTGGAACCTGGATGTATCGAATATTTGGAACCATAGGCCTCTGCAACAATTTTGGTCTGCAAATCATGCACATCTGGTACACACAACCTATCCGGTACCAAAGTATGTCATCACCCCCCAAAACAAAAGACTCATTCATCTTTACCAATACTAAGTCCTTCAACTCCATCAACACCGGATCAAGATGCTGACCCTTCTTGACTTAAACTACAAGGGATTATTTAGAACTAGGGAGAACTGAAACACCCCCACTAGTAAAATAAACCAACCGCACACCCAGTCTTGCCAGTCTGTGTACATCTTTCACCAACTCCGTATTCTCATCCTCAACGTGGGCTGTACTTCCCAAGCTCATACTGCTCAAAGCATCAGCTACAATATTAGCCTTACCTGGATAAGAGTGGATGTTCATGTCATAGTCCATCAACAGCTCCAACTACCTCAGTTGACGTAGATTCAACTCCCTCTGTGTGAACATGTACTAGAGACTTTTGTGGTCTGTGAACACATCCACATGCACTCCATACAAGTAGTGCCTCCACTGTTTCAGGGAAAACACAATAGCTTCCAACTCTAGATCAAGAGTAGGATAATTCTTTTCATGAACCTTGAGTTGTTTAGACGCATAAGCTATAACCTTACCACCCTACATTAGAACACAACCCAAACCAACCCATGATGCATCATAATAAACAGTGTAATTATAACCACACTTAGGCAAAGTAAGCATCGGGGCTGAAGTGAGTCTGTCCTTGAGCTCCTGGAAACTGTTCTCACAAGTCTCTGCCCATTCAAACTTGACTTTCTTCTTCATCAAAGTTGTGAGTGATGAAGCAATGGAAGAAAAACCCTCCACAAATCTGCGATAATAACCATCCAATCCCAAGAAGCTACGAATATCTGTAGGAGTAAGAGGTTTCAGCCAGTTCTTAACATCCTCAGTCTTCCTGGGGTCTACCTCCACACCTTTGTCGAACACAATATGACCCAGGAAGGTCACTGATCTAATCCAGAATTTACACTTGCTGAATTTGGCACACACTTTATGTTGTCTACGTGCCTGCAAGGTTAGTCTCAAATGTTGTTCATGCTCTTCCTTGGTCATAGAGTAGATGATAATTTCATCAATGAATACTATGACGAAAGAGTCAAGGTATTCAAGGAAGACTCTGTTCATGAGATCCATAAATGCAGCAGGTTCATTAGTGAGACCAAATGACATAACCAGAAACTTATAATGACCATAAAGGGTAAGAAAGGCTGTCTTTGGAATATCTTGATCCCTAACCCTAAGATGATGGTACCCTGAACGAAGATCAATCTTTGAGAAAAAACTAGAACCTTGCAGTTGGTCGAACAAGTCATCTATTCTGAGAAGTGGATACTTATTATTGATAATGACTTTGTTGAGCTGCCCAAAATCTATATACATTCAAAGGGTTCCATCTTTCTTTTTCACAAACAACACTAGAGCGCCCCAAGGGGATATGCTCGGTTGAATGAAACCCTTATCAGTGAGATCTTTTAACTGCAGCTTCAACTCTTTGAGTTCAGCTGGAGACATTCTGTAGGGAGGAATCGAAATTTATTTAGTATCGGGTTCTAAGTCGATACTAAAGTATGTCTCTCGAGGGGTAGGAACTCCAGTCAAATAATAAGGAAACACATGTGGGAACTCATTCACTACAGACACTAAGTCTATGGAAGGAATGTCATGATCTAAATCATTAAGATTCACAAGATGACACAATAGTCCTTTAGAGATCATTTTGTTGTCCTTAAGGTTGGAAATCAAGGGATTAGGACGACTCGAATTGTACCCCTCCCAGACCAGCTCTACTTCATTAGGGAAATAAAATCTCATAACCCTACTACAGAAATCCATACAAGCATAACAACGATGAAGACAGTCCATGCCAAGAATGACATCAAAATTGTTCATTGGTAACTCAACCAAGTCCGCACACATAGTTTTACCACATACAACTATTGGGCAATCCTTGTATACTCGATCAGTTCTTACATTATCTCCTAAAGGTGTACTAACCACTATAGAATCATGCAAAACTTCAGGAAATATCTCAAAAGTGACAGCAAGCAAAGGAGTTACAAAGGAAAGCGTAGACCCTGGATCAAGTAAGGCGTAAAGAGAAGTTGAGAATACTTGCAGCATACCTATGACCACATCACTGGACATCTCCTACTCCTCCCTACCGTTCAGGGCGTAGAACCCATTCCTCTTAGGAGGCTCGGATGTTGCTGCACCTTCTGGATTAGGCCTAGGCTGAGCATTAACTCCAGCCTGACGCCTGTTCTGTGGGCAAACCTTGACCATATGCCCGTTCTTTCCGCAACTGAAGCAGGCATTAGTGCCCTGTCTTCACTCTATACTGTGATCACAGCCACACTTGGTAATGTACTTTCTAGGACGCTACACATCACCTCCATTTCCCTTCTTGGGCTCGGGTCTGCCTCCTCTAGGTGTTTCACACTCTGAAAGTTAGAGTTCCTCGAACTCTGATGCGCCTTTTTGAATTTGGGCTGCTCACGGATGCCAAAGTTGTTCTTGTTCCACCATTAATAGGACCTGCCTGATCAAAAGGTTTAGGCCTCCTAATATCACAGACACCCCTCCTCTTCCGGCTGTCCTCTACCAGCTTAACATGTACTATCAACCTGGAGAGGTCCTTGTTATCGTGGAGCTTCGTAGATGGACACTCTTCCTCCAGATCTCCCATGATTCCTGTAAGGAACCTACTTATCTCATTCCTTCTCTTAGATACAACAGAAGTGGCATACCTGGTTATTTTCACAAACTTCAGGGAATACTCTCTGATTGTCATCGATCCCTGTTTAAGGTTGATAAACTCCTCAACCTTGGCCTCCCTCATCTCCCTGAGGAAAAATCTCTCCAGGAAGGCTGTCTTAAATAGCTCCCGCATCACCAGAACTCCGCCCAAAGGTCGGCTATCTTGCCACATCTTGCTCCAAGACTGTGCAACATCCTTGACCCTATAGGAAGCCAGCTTAGGCTTCTCAGTATCTGTGGCCCCCTTGGAAACCAAGATCTTATGTACCTCATCCATAAACTCCTGGGGATCCTCTGAATTCATGGACTTTGTAAAAAAATCGGTTGATTGATCCTCGTAAAATCCCATAGTCTGTCTGTCATGCTATGTACGGGTGGGTTCTCCCACTGAACATCTTCGATGTTGGCCTGGGCTGTCACTGCCTGGGCCTGCATAGTGATGGCTTGAGCGATCTGAGCGAGAGCGGTTCGCACCTCTGCATCAGTCAACCCATCTGGGTTAACTGGTATAGCCACTCCTTCATCTGGAACCTGGGGTGGAACTTGGTTACCCCCAGCAGTTGCTCCTCCCCTCCCTTGACCAGCATTCCTTCTAGTGTTCATTTTCAGAAAAGAAATAAGAATGGATGTTAGACACGCTCATATCACCAAGAAATCAGACATTAGAAAGAGGCACGATAATTAGAAGAAGGGAATTTGTCCTACGTATCATTCAATCTCTAATTAAGGATAGTGGTGCACTTCAGTACCATGACTTAGAAACTACTCAATGTGGTTGATGTGAACTTATTATCCTCGGAATTAACCTAGGGCTCTGATACCAACTTTGTCACGACCGGAGTCTAGAGTCGTTGACCTCTAAGAGGTCACAGACAAGCCTACATGCATCATCATTACTTCATCTAAGTTAATTTTAGCGGAAAATTTGAACTTTTTGTTACTTAACATTCATATAAGACATTCTACTTAAACTCATAAACGTTCACAATCAACCATCTTATATTAAGATCAGCAAATGAAAGAAATAGTTCAATACAGCATTAAGTGTATACTTGCCAATAAGGCACCAATACAATGTCTGAAATACAATGAGAAAGAAACGCTAGTGGAACATACTCTACTAACTCAAACCTATATCTAAGATAGAATATAATGGTCAAGCGTCCTCGAAAGCATGAGGCCTACCAAGTCCATATGAATGCTTCACGTCCAAATAGCAGCAGTGTTGTATTGTAAGCTCTAGCGTCCGCCTGTGCCTGCACCTAAAAGTATAGAGTTGTATGGGATTAGTACACACTTGTAAGAAGTATGGGTATATGAAACAACACACCAAGAACATGCATGATTAAGAAGATCTCTCTCCTAACGATATGAATTATGGAAATTCAAGTCACTGGACTTGCCAAAATCGGATTAGGAAAGTCATGCTATGAGAGTAACATGCCTCATCATACTTATCATTTTGCAAACAACACATAACATATTGCTCATATCATTTCACATAGTTTATATCATTCTTTCATATGCCATGAGACCTTGGAATCATGGGCTTGACATTAGGACTTCCCAAAATAAGGGCTCAACATATGGGACCTCAACTAGGGAGCCTTCTTTAGCAAACACAGAGTCTGCTTCATTCATTCATACGCACTTCATTTTCATTATTTCATATACTAGTGCAACCACTAGTCATACCTAGGATGTAGTTTAAGACTCTCACCGGGTTCGCTGTGCAATGACCAAGAAAAACCTATTGTCATTACTTAAGTCTAGCTCACCTCTTGATTATCCTATCCTAACACCTTTGGTATCGTTCATTTCGTTATGTGTATTCTTAGAGGCTGGCCTCATTCTCTCTTCGGGAAATTTTACCTTAACTGGCATAGATCATGTGAGCATCATGAAATCCAATGTCTTCGCCACACTGAAAAGAGGTGGAATCACCGGCAAAAGTGACCCGAACATGCTAACATATATAGGGAGTTGAACCCTGCTAGATCCCTATATTACCAGTATAGGTTCAAAGACTAGGAGACATAAGGAGACCCATACCCAGCATGTCGAACAGTCTCATCTCATGTGATTTACGTGAACCTCTGCCCTTCCCGAAGGAAGGCATCACCACTCATAGATAGGCTTTGCTTACAACAAAGTTCCATTACATTCAACTGATACAACATGGAAGATGACTTCTAGCATGAGGACATCATAGCTCAATACATTATTTGTCACCTCATCATTAGAATTAAGTATGCATTAACTTCAATACTTTCATTAGAGTGTTCATAGAGACTAGTCTCTTCATTAACTTTACACTCTCATAGGTGAGTACGTTTTGGTAAGATTTACTTAGCCTTATTTGAGATTGCTCTCATCTTTCACATTAGCCTCTTATCATGTTTTCACCACATTCATTAGATTTAGCACATTTGCTATTCATAATTACTCACCCCTTTTTACATTAATGTCCATTTCATCATATGCCAATGCACTTGGCCCTATAGTGTGTTTCACGCTCTTACTTAACACTTTTAGGGTTAGATCATTTCGTCACATACATCTTATGTTCACTTACTTTTAAATGTATGCTAGACTTGTGAGTCTATACATAGAAGCCATGAGGCTTCATTCATAGTTCGTTTAACTAATTTATATCTTCCTAAGATTATGTGATACAAGACTTATGAATCTTGTATGTATGCCAAGATGTCGATTTCGATCTATGTAGGCAGCATTCTTTTGAACATTAATACGGAATTGGGCAAGGGAACCCGATTTCATATTTCTTGGATAACACTTACGTTTTTATTTATTTTCCCTTTTTCCTAATCTTCACCTCGGCTTGGGGACCCGATTTTGTATCCCTTCACTAACATTGTTTTTCCTTCCTTTTTCTTTACCTCACTTAACCGTAAACGTTTAGGCATTAGGGGACCCGAGATCAAACCCCCACAAACACATTTCCTTATTTTTCTTTTTCCTTACTCTCTCATCTATTCAAGAGGATGTGGGTTCGAATCCGCACAACCTCACATTATTTTAATTTAGATTTTCTCCTTAACTTCTCATTCTGCTAGGAGGTTGTGGGTTCCAATCCCACATACCTTATTTTTATTATTTCATTATTTCATTCTTCTCCTCTCTCCTTCATCCATCCAAGAGGTTGTGGGTTCGAACCCCATATGCCTCACTTCATTTTTTTTATTTCCTTCCTAACTTTCACTTGAGCTTTACCCAATTTCGAATCCCCCTTACCACATTTTATTATTTAATTTTTTATGACATATATATGGTGATTTCTTGGTTTCAATCCCAACCGACGTCAAGCATTTAAAAAAATATTTTAGAACGTGATTTTTTTTACAGTAAACTATCCAAGAACAAATTTCTAGAATGCTGGAAATTTGTTTACCCTCTTTGCATTACATTTTCTCAACCGTTAGATATTAGATTTAGGATAAATTTTTGTGTAACATCTAGTGAATCTTTAGGTGAACTTTCGTGGTTATTTTCGAGAATTTAATCACCTTTTTGCAGTCCATTTTCTCACCCTCTTTCACGTTAAATATCAAGACATTTCGAGTAATTTTTAGGGAAATCTTTAGGTGCATTTTCAAGGTTACTATAAATAATTAATTAAAATTCAATTCAGCAACTTTAAACTCATATGAACATCAAGTTTTTAACATATTCATATACATAAAATACAACATTTTAACATGTAAAAATACAAGCTTCAAACCATGGCTAGCTCACGGCACACACATGCACAATCAAGTTAACGTAATTCACTTTTTTGGAACACGTCTTTCATGAATATATTCATCACAAACATTACATTACACGCCTAATATACCAGAAGATATACCTAAGATCATTGGGAGCTAGTGACAGGGAACATGTAATGGGAACGACCCTAGTTTTCGGAGTAGATTCATCAGAGACTTAAGGGTCTCTTGGAAAAAGGACCAAGAGGAAAAAACCCATACCTGGTTTTAGATTTCAACACCTTGAAAGTGCTGAAAAATCCACCAATTAACCAAGGTCCCACTTTACTTGACGAGAAATTACCTTTTAGCTTAACGTTTTCAAATTATCTTGTTGTTTATTATTTTTTGTTAGTTTCTTCAAGTGTGAAGAACTTTTCATTTTTGTTTCGTTTTCTGTTTTGTAACCAGAAAGAGAGTGAAATCATGAGGCAGTGTTTGAAGAGGGGGACATAAACGTGAAAGAGGGAGATGTGAGTTGTGTTCCATTAGAACTAGGACTCTTAGGAAAGAATTAGTCAAATTAGATTAGATCATAGTTTATAATTACAAATTAATAATAAAAATCTGATTTTCCTTTTTCATAAATTAGAATTTAAATATTAATTAATTAAATAAATTCAACAAATTAAATAATCAAATTAAATCATTGCTTCCCCCTAGGTCCGAACCCAGGTGGAGCAAGATTTTGCTCAAAGGCTAATTACGGCCCTTTCTCCCAAAAATGCCCCTCCACCATATTAATTAAATAATTAATTCAATATTTAGAGTAATTACGATGTTACCCTTAGCATAGAAAAAGACAATTTTACCACTAGACCCTCCAAACTTAAGATTACCCCTTTTTAAGTTCAGTTAAGACTTAACCGGGTAGATCTTCATATTTGGGTGCCCTACATGGCTGGAGTCAACTTTTCCTAGATCAACTAACTAACCAAGGTTGTTGGATTAGTTGTTGCAAGGGTTTAGAAGTCTGGTTCTACGTGCATCAGTCCGTGTGAACCCAATGTAATCGTAGGCATTCTAGACACATTAAGCATTACTTAGCATAGCAATTTTTAGGGTTGTTACAGAAAAGTAGAACGCCTCTTGGAGTTGATCAAACAAGTCATCAATTCGAGGGAGAGGATACTTATTTTTGATGGTGACCTTGTTGAGTTAACGGTAATCAATACACATTCTCAAGGATTCATCTTTTTTCTTTACAAACAAAAAAGGAGCACCCCACAAAAAAATACTAGGCCTTATAAAACCTTTATCTAGTAAATCCTTAAGTTAGGCCTTCAACTCCTTCAATTCGGCAAGATCCATCCGATAAGGAGGAATGAAAATGGGATTTCTATCCGGTTGCAAATCAATGCCAAAATAAATTTCGCGTTCGGGAGGAATGCCGGGAAGGTCATTAGGAAAGACCTCCAGAAACATACTCACTAAGGGTACCGACTAAATGGGAGGAATTTCGGAGTCTAAATCTTGGACTCTAACAATATGATATCGACAACCTTTAGTGATCATTTTGCATACCTTTAGACAAGTAATGATATGACCTCTAGGAATAGAGTTTTCCCCCTTCCATTCAACATCAGGCTCATTTGGAAAGTTAATCTTCACTACCCTAGTCCTACAATCAATAGAAGCAAAGCAAGAATGAAACAAATCATACCTAATATAACATCAAAATCAAACATATCAAGTTCTACTAGTTCCACATAAGAAACTCTAGTGGGCAACAATATAGGGCAATTTTTATAAACCCTATTTTCAACAATAGACTCACCCACCGGTGTAGACACTATAAAAGGTTCATGCAAAATATCGGGTAAAATATCAAACTTTTTGGCTATAAGAGGTGTAACAATGACATGGTCGAACCCGGATAGAGTAAGGCATATACATCAATAGAGAAAACTTTCAACATACCGGTCAACACGTCTAGAGAAGTCTGTTGCTCACCCCTAGAGCTAAGAACATAGAAGTGGTTCTTCTTTGGAGCTTCATTTGAACCACTTGCTTGAGCTTGACCACTACCCCTGTCTTGACCCCTCACATTTGGGCAATCCCTACCTTTGTGCCCACTTTTATCACACCCAAAACAATTGTCCGTCCCCTTAAGGCAATCGCCAAAGTGCTTCTTGCCACATTTTCCTCAAGTTGGCTTCTCGATTGGTGAATTAGTACCTTTTCCCTTCGTGAACTTAGGATTAGACACCCTATCACCACTAGATCTTGCCTTCTTAGCATCTATACTCTTCCTCCTTGACCTTGCCTCTTTCACATGTTTGGCATGTACGATAAGACGTGAAATATTCATATTGTCATGCAACATAGCCGAATGACACTTCTCTTGCAAATCATCCAACACTCCCGTCACAAAGTGGCTCATTTCATCTCTAGGATTGGAAACAAAAGAAGAAGCATATTTTGATAATTTAGTGAATTTCAAAGAGTACTCATGAACAGTCATACCTCCTTGTTGAAGGTTGATGAACACCACCACTTTTGCCTCCCTCAACTCCCTAGGGAAGAAACGATCAAGAAAAGCCTTCTTGAAGATCTCCCATGTCAAAGGACCACCTCTCAACTCGACCTTTTCACTAGTGGAAAAACCCCTAGCCAAAAGTATCTTATAGACTTCATCGATGAATTCTTGGGGGTGTTCCTCAACCTTGGATCCGTATGAACTAGGAGGGTTCATCCGACTGAAGTCCCTTAGATGGTAAACCATATTAGTGACTTGTTGATGAGGACGGGGCACAACCTCCAGGTTTGCTTGGGCCGTAATAGCTTGGGCTTGAGCAGTGGCCGCTTGTGCTTGAATAGTGATAGCTTGGGCCATTTGAAGAAGATTGGTTCTTATATTATCATCTTCAAAGGAGGAGGATTGGCCGGTGCATGCTCCATGTTAGCATCTTCTTCAAGTGGAGGAACTTGATCACCATGGAGAGGAGCTCCCGCATTGGCAATTTACTCTTCAAGTGTTCGTGTCACATTCCTTCTTGTGTTAATTCTTCCTATAAGATCAAAAATAGGATTAGATGCAAAAGCACTCCATAAGTATACTATAATGGCACGATATAAGATTTCCAAGAAAGAGAGCGATTCCTAGGCATCACATAGATTCCTATTCATAAGTTTGGCGCGCTTCACAATTACGAATACAAACCTACGTAGACGTGGTTGAGAGAGACATTGACTCTAAGAGAATGACTCATTAAGCTTACAAAGAAATGACTTCTTACACTCCATTAATGGTTGAATAAGGTGTTGTTTGGACTTCACCTCAACCACCAATGATGACTCGGAGTTAACTCAATCTCTGGTTGATCAAGGAGTTTTTTGGACTTCACCTCAACCACCAATGATGACTCGGAGTAATGATGGACCATAAAACCACCATTTCGAGATCTTCCAACCTAACACCCAATCTAGACAACCTATGACCATCTTTCACTAGGTCTTTCTTGGCTTTCTATACATGAGACACACTACCCATGGTGATAAGACTTAGAGCATCCGCAACGACATTGGCCTTGTCGGGGTGATAGAGAACACTCATGTGGTATACTTTTAACAATTCCAACCACTTTCTTTGTGGGAGATTCAACTCCTTTTGTGTAAACACATATAGGAGTCTCTTGTGGTCGGTATATACATCAACATGAACACCATACAAGTAATTCCTCCATATTTTCAAGCCAAATACCATGGTCGCAAACTCAAGATCATGAGTTGTATAGTTCCTCTTGATATACCGTGGTTTCACGGTACTTTTAATGTTTTTTCCTTAAGTTAAGTGTGTGTCCAAAATCCTTTTTGTATTAATTTTTATGTAAGTTTCTCTTTATTTGCAGGAAATCTGTCTAAAGATGAACGCGGAAGTTTTTGAGTAAGAAATGCAGAAAAGTTACCACCTATGGAGCTTGTGACGGTCCGTCGTGCCTGTGACGGTCCATAGGTGGCATCGTAGTGAAGCTGCTGAAGGAAGATGGGAAAGTCTGACCAAGTGTGGGGTTACGAAGTGCATGACGGACCGTCGTAGCAATGATGGTCCGTCCTGCTGGTTCGTCGTGATGATCAAAAAAGTATTCTAGTACCCAAATTCCAAGAGTTTAAGTGTTATAGAACGGAGACCCTCGACGGACCGTTATGCCTATGACGGTCTGTCATACCTGCTGTCGAGGGTAATGAAGAGAGAAGAAGAAGAATTTGCAAAGTATGGGACGACGGAGTCCATGAAGGCCCGTCGTGACCACGACGACCCGTCATGAGGTCCGTCGACCCAGCCGCATTTTGACAGATTTTAAACAAATAGACTCCTTCTTTTATTAGGTTTTTGCATTTTATAAATAGTTTGAAAACCTCGTTTTTGGGGTTATACTTTTGGTTATTAGACCTTTTATGTTAGATTCTTTGTTAGTAGATTTTTTTGGATATTAGACTTTTGATTGTTACAACTTTTCTCTGGAGTTGATTGTTGGTGATTTTGTCAATTAATCAAGTAAATTTCTGGATTTTATTCTTTCTCATTCAAGTAAGTGCATGAATTCTTATATCATATATATCAATATTGTGATTATCACTATGGGTTACTAAACTCCATTACTAGGGTTGTGGGAACCATGGGTGAATAATAAGGTAAAATCTAACTAAAATAACAATTTTAGAATAGTGTCTTTCCTGTATTGATAATTCTATTGCCTAGAAGTCTTTTTAACGGATGGACAACGTTAGAACTCGCCTTAACGCTACTTGCCGGACCAAGGAGGTAGATAATAGGAAAAGAATTATCAACATAGATTTAGTGTATACTATCTAATAGGCTATTATTTATTGGTACGAGGTAATAACTTAGTCAAATATCGAATACAATGCTTAATATGAGGTAAAGGTAAGGGTTAGTATAGCAACACACGTAGCAGGACCAAGGTGCGGAGTGAAATTTTCTAGATTCCGGACCAACGATTTAGAGATTTATAACTTATCACTTTGCATGCAAGATACTAGGAAAGAATTGTTATAGCTAGAATTATCAAGTTAGGAACCTGTGAGGAACACTTAAACCCGAGTTACTTTTATTAATTGATTAAACTCCAACATTTGAATCCGTTAGTTGCCTACTTTAATTTAACTAGCTGTTTTCATTCATTTAGAAATAAAAATCCCGTTTTATTGTCTTTGTTTTCTAAGGAAATAATTTATTAAATAAAAGTAATAATAGATTGAAGTTAAGTCTGAACTATTTTCCTCTTGGGAACGATCCCAACCTCATTAGTTGGGTTCTTTACTTGATACGACCACTTTACTTCTTATTTGAGAAGTAAGTTTGAGCGTATCAAATTCTTGCGCCGCTGCCGGGGAAAGTAGCTTTTAGATTAACTTAAGCCTATTACTATAGTTTAGTCGATATTTTCTTAATCTTACTTTGTTTATTGTTTTTTTTATTCTTGCAGAACTATCTTCCTTGTATGCCAAATACACGGAGAGGAAGAGAACCCTTGTTTCCGTAGGATCACGAATTAGAGAGTACCCTACGCAACATGAATCGAAACTTGGGTATTAATGATGATGATCCAAACAAAAACATCCTAGCTCTGGTTGATTTTCATGGTCGGTTATTACCCGATGCTCCGGGTGAAAATCAACAGAGGGGACAAAATCCCGCTCGACGTCCTCAAGAATACTACAGAGGCTATTACAATATAGAAGACTCCGATGGGCCACTTGTCTTACCCCCTCTACCACCAGGCCACACCTTTGCGGTAACTAGTAGCCTGATGGAAATGCTCACTGCCAGAGGTTTGTTTTCAGTTCTACCTTCTGAGGATCCACATGCCCATATAGCTAAGGTAAGGGCAGTGTGTAAAAGCTGTGTAGAGAGGCCTGATTTGGATTTGGATGTAATAGGGCTAAGAGTGTTTCCTCTCTCACTAACGGGAGAGGCTGCTTTTTGGTTCACTGAGCTCCCTTATAACTCAATTTTCACTTAGAACCAACTAAGGGACGTTTTCTTAGCAAGTTACTACCCGGTCTCCAAGAAACTAAACCACAAAGACAGAGTGAACAACTTTGAGGCACTACCAGAAGAGTCTGTTAGTAGTTCTCGGGATAGATTCACCTCGTTTTTTAGAAGCGTCCCAAATCACCGTATAGATGATGAGTCACTAAAGGAATACTTCTATCGGGGACAGAATGATAATAATAAAGTGGTGTTGGATACTATAGCGGGTGGTTCCTATAGGGAGTGTCCTTATGCTGAGATTGCCGAAAAGTTTGAGAAAATCTACCGGAACAATAAAGCTTGGAGTACTAGGAAGTCAGATACTGGGAGAAATACCTTCGCAGTGTAGTCCACTCACAACCCAGCCACAGATGAGATTCGTGAAGAGATGGCTCAGATGAGAACTGAGCTTGGGTTGGTATTAAAACATATCACTGGGGGTGCAGAAAAGATAAATGTAGTAAACTACTTGTCTAAACCACCACTACCAAATGATGAATGCTATTATGCGGAGGATTCCAATGCGATAAGTGAGCAGACGGGGTGTTTCAGACCGAGTGCCCAAGGCTCAAATCAGGAGAATTGGCGCCAAGGTCAAGGAAACCAAGGTCGTATCTATGGTAACTATAATCTTGAGGGTCATTATGTCCGAGATGGAGATTACAACCGCGACAACAACTTCAACAGGGGTAACTATGGTAACAGAAATGATAGGAACGAGCCCTCTTTCCCTCCTCAAAATTGTGAAGTTACTCCTAGGAATGGTGGAGATATTATGGCGCGAGTTGAGGATATGTTGCACAAAATGATGAGGAGGTTCGATGCTAATGATGAGCACATTAAAGAGTTAATGAGTGATTTAGCGGGTATTGGGAAAAAAGTCGATACACATGCAATATCGATTAAGTAGATTGAGTTGCAAATGGCCCAATTGTCTGCGACTGTGAAAACATGGCAACCGGGCACTCTTCCTAGCAACACTGTCCAAAATCCGAAAAATGACAGACACTGTATGGCAATCACTATTTGGGGTGGTAAGCCGACCATTGACCCACCTATGCCGTCTAAGGAGGAAAAGGTGATAAAAGATAATTATAAGGCGGTAGAGGGTAGTGGTGAAGTAGAAGATAACACTGGAAAACATGCTGAAGTGCCTATAAAGGTAATTCCCATGCGTAGACCACCACCCCCCTTTCCTCAAAGATTAGTGAAAAAGACCGAGGATGGTAAATATCGGCGTTTTTATAACAATATTGAAGCAGCTTTCTATCAATATCCCTTTGGTAGAAGCTCTAGAACAAATGCCCGGTAATGCCAAGTTTATGAAATATCTGGTTACAAAGAAAAGATCGGTCACTTTCGAGGATGATGATAGAATGCACCATTGTAGTGCTATTGCTACAAGATCTCTCGTACAAAAGAAAGAAGATCCGGGTGCGTTCACTATTCCTTGTACAGTCGGGTCATTACATTTTGCGAAAGCATTATGTGATCTGGCGGCCAGCATAAATCTCATGCCCCTCTCGATCTACAAGAAGTTGGGTTTGGGTGACCCAAATCCCACTGCGATGCGGCTACTGATGGTCGATCGAACAGTGAAAAGGCCTATAGGGATACTCCACGATGTGATAGTAAAAGTGGAGTCCTTCATATTTTCTATAGATTTTCTTATTCATGATTGTGAAGTCGATTTTGAAGTGCCTATTATTTTTGGGAGACCATTCCTTGCTACGGGTAGAGCCTTAGTTGATATGGAAAATGGGCAGATGAAATTTCGGTTGAACAATGAAGAAGCGACCTTCAACATTTGTAGGTCCATCAGGTAGAGTGGAGAGCTCCAATCGGTATCTGCTATATCCTACAATAAAAAGATGAAGAAGGACCATGACCTAAAAAGTGAAAAATGAGAGTTTATGATTGGGGATTTGGTGCTTTTAGACAATTCTAGGTTGCGTTGGTTTCCGGGCAAGCTCAAGTCCAAATGGACTGGTCCTTACATGGTTACCCAACTATTCCCTCATGGAGCAGTTGAGTTGGAAACTAAGGAGGGTGTGCGGTTCAGAGGTGAATGGACAACGCATAAAAATCTATTTCGGGCATGCTCAATCAGCAAATGAAGTAATCGAGGCATACCATCTTGATGAAGTCTGAGAAATCAAGTGCCTTTAGTCGTGCCGCGACGGTAAATCAGGCGCTTGTTGGGAGGCAACCCAATACTTATATTTTTCTTTCTAGTAATGGTAGCATTTTCTACTAATGGGTTTTAAATTTGCAGGCACATCACCAGGAAATTCTGCAGAAAATCACAATGCAACAGTCACTGACGGACACATCGACGGAGCGTCACGCATGCGACGGACCGTCGCATGAATCCGTCATGCCAGGGACGTCTTTAAATTATTTTCAAAATGAGGGCACACATGACTGATCCAATGACGGACCGTCGCAGATACGAAGGACCGTCGTCGGGGTCTCGTTGCGTCATTAATGAGCATACCCGACCCGACCCGGTTGGGGTAACTTACAAATTTGGGAACCTTCAAAACCCTCACCCCTTCATTTCACCCATTTACTTCCCTCTTTCTCCCATTTCCCTCCCTTTTAAACTTCCTACTTCCTCCTCTCTTCTCTATCAACTGTCACTTCCCCAATTCCCCAAATTCCTAAAATCTACCCTCTACTAGTCGGAGTCTGCTGTTGTGGTTTTGTTATTGCTAACCAAGTACCTTCTTTACTTGTTTATCTCAAATTCTCAGGTATGTGTCTCTGATTTCTACTCACTTACATTGCATTTTTGTTTATCAATTAGTATTAGCCTATTGCTTATTGATGGGTTCATTCTTTAATCCAAATTTTGTCTGACGTAGGTTGAGAATCCTCAAAATTGCCTTGTTAAAACTCTAGAAATAGGTGCTTTAGCATTGCTAGTTTACTAGGTATTTGGGTTAGAATCAGATAGGTTATCACTAAGTATTCAATGTGAGTCATACGGGATGATTGTTGCATCCCTAGTTCTATCACTGAATGACATTATGAGACCCCGATGACGGACCGTCGTACCCACAACGGACCGATATAGGATCTGTTCCAACATCCCACTGTACGTTTTCTCCAAGTGTCCACAAACGGATACATGCGAAGGACCGTCGTTCCCACGATGGTCCGTCTTGCACAACTGTCATGGTAGTCAGAGACCCTTGTTCTAAGGGTCTCCTACTTTTTTTCTAAGTGTCCTATGACGGACATCTACGACGGACCGTCGCTCCCATGACAGTCCGTCCTGCACAACTGTTCTAGTTGTCAGAGACCCTTTTTCTAAGGGTCTCCTACTTTTTTTCTAAGTGTCCTCTGACGGACATATACGATGGACCATCATACCCTCGATAGTCCGTCCTGCACAACCGTCGTGATGGTCAAAGACCCCTCTCCTGAAGGTCTCCATACTTTTTCTAAGTGTCCTCTAAGTGATCCCTCTCCTGAAGGTCTGCATACATTTTCTAAGTGTCCTCTGACGGACATCTACGACGGACCGTCACACCCTCGACGGTCCGTCCTGCACAACCATTGTGACGGTCAGAGACCCCTCTCTTAAGGGTTCCACGACGGACATCGACGACGGACCGTCATTGTCACGACGGTCCAACGTGCTTATCCGTCATTCTTGTCAAAGACTTTCCTTCAGGGGTCTCCACATCAACATAGTTGAAGTAAGACATGACGGACCCCATGACAGTCCGTCGTACTCACGACGAGCCGTCACCTTGTCCGTCGTGTTTCACTATCACTGCAGATTAGTCATTATAGCTTAGCTCTTATATTTATTTTGTTTCGTTTTTGCTCGTCTTGTTTGCTCCTTCTCATACTAATATTGTTTATTTACAGGTACTGTATCTTATGGCACCAAAACAAGATCTAGTTTATGCACGTGGGCGATCAAAGTATGTCGCCCCATCTGCCGGCCTGGTCATTGGCTCTGATAATGAGCGTGACCCCGAGTACGTGCCCCAGGCAGTGCCACTCTATCAGGAGCTGCACGTGCTACCAGAGCTACGCCCAAAGCGGTGGCATCCAGCGTAGTCACTGCCTCCCTGTCTGATGAGGAGCGCACACTGACCGGCACACCTTCTGGGTCAACTACTCATGAAGAAGGAGCATCTGGATCCTTAGGAGTTTCGTGGTCGGAGGAAGCCTCCGGGTCTTCTAAAGTCTCTACACCCTCCATAGCCGTATAGTCTGCTTCGTCTGACGAGGCTGACAGTTCTGAATCCACTCTCGGCTCAACGACTCGTCCTCTCAGCCCGGTCGCCGACCAGCCCAACCGGTGGTGTGTCGACTGGCAATATCAAGTTTATTCAGATGCAATGTTTCTGAATAATAAAGGTGTCATGACACAGACCCTTACACTAGAGAGGAGGGTCCTTACGGGAAGTCTCCCTACCATGCCAGAGATTCACATTCTCTTCACCAGACACCGACTGGAGTGGACAACGCGTTCTTTGGGCCGTTATAGTGAAAGTTTGTCCGATATTTCTATGCCTCTTACGTGGATACTCTCAGATCACAGATTGATAGGTGGGCTAACCCCGCAAAACTGGCCCCACTTGAGCATGTCCGAGTACGTGGCATTCAGGTCGATATCTCTCTGCCTGCCATCCGCTGGTATCTATACGGCGAGGATGTTAATGCCAACTGGACCCCTCTCATCGCCAAGTTCGACTACCGATGGAAAATTTTCATAGATGACCAATTCTTGCATGAGCCATCGCTGAGAGAGACCACCAAGAGGTGGATGGCCCTGCACTTATCTGTTGATGGAGAGGGTGCCGACTGGGTAACAGAGCCGAAGGGAGCCATCAAGAAGGCTAACTTGACCTTCATGGCTAAGTTCTTATGGTTGATTGTCCGCCACTGCCTTTCCCCCACTGCCACTGCTAATATAGTAATATGGGATAGTGCAGTTATGATGGCGGCGATGATAGCCGGGCTTGAGGTGGACTTTGCTTGGCTTCTACAGGTGGTCATGCATGAGAGGGCTTTTAAGGTCACAACTACTTACCCTTTTCCATGCATGATATTTTCCTTATGCAGGTCCGCAGGTGTGGCCATCTGGCACATTGATCAGCTCAAGTCTCCGATGGGCACTTTTGATTTCGGCGTCATCAGGGATGAGGCCAATGAGTTGGATCCACGCAGAGGGCCCCGTCCATAGTTGCCTCCACTTGGTTAAAATCTGGATGATACGGTAGCACAGGCTCGCACGACTAAGCAGGTTGCTTCTGAAACCACTGACACTACCCCGGTCAAGTCTATCCCGTGTAGTAGCACTGCCTCGAGCTCCTCTCGGTCAGCCCCTTTCCCCGCTCTGGTCCCGCTTTCTAGGGTACAGAAACTAGAGGCACAGATGGCTACACTTCTTCATCACATCCAGCCTTGGATGCAGAGGTCTATTGCTGAGGCAAAAGAGCGCATGGAGCGTAAAATGGTCCAGCACACAAAACGGAAGATCGCTGAGGTTCATCAGCGCTTGGACGCTTTTGAGTTGTGGGTGCTAACCCGGCCAGCCCCTCAGGTGGACGTGTCGACCCTTAAGGCTGCGGTCGAGAGTCTTTGAGCGGACATTGATATGATCCTAGAGGCTATGGTGCCAGAGTCTGAGGCCCCTTTGGTAGAGCCTGCTGAGGACACAGTGATGGAGGCCTTATTCGCCACTTGTGAGATTTCACCACCTCCCCCTCGAGAGCATGCCGATAAGCCTAAGGGTCGAGAGGAGGATGAGTCGATAGCACGGAAGAAGGAGCGCCGTGAGATGGAGGCTGCGAGGAGAGCCTCGCTTGCTGATGAGGAGGCGCGTCAGATCAGGGCGGTAGAGTCAGCTACTGGGGCATCTAGCTCCATAGATGTGGCAATAGCGGGAGGCACTGCTGATAGTTTTGTTGCTGATGATGACACTACTGAGGGTGTTAAGACTACAGAGGTAGTGGGTTCTGGGGAACCGGACCCACCGGGTTGCTGATCGTCGGCGCTTTGCGCCCCAAGTTTGCTTCACCTACCACTCTCGTATTTCAATTTTTTATGCATTGTGGACAATTGCATGTCTTTTTTTTGGGGGTGGGGTAAATGGAAAGCGAGTGCTAGGGTGATGTCTGAGTAGCCCAATTCACTATCCTCTTTTGGGGTTTTCTTGCCTGTGTTGTTTTTCCCCAAGAGACTGATTATTTTTACTGTTTAACCGGCATGTCTATATCTTGTGTACATAGTTTAACTCTGAAGCATGATGGCTAAAATGATATCCTGATGAAATGAAAATGATGCATGACTAGGCATAGTAATTGATAAATGTGTGGCTCTAAGCATGACATAGAGGTACACCACTGCATGACCCTAAGTCTAAAATTCGTACAAGGTGTCTGATAATCTGGTAGAGTAATGAGATGTCAAGTTAGTGTGAGCAAGATTTGAATAGTCCACTATTTGTACTGAGCTAGAACTTTCTTGATTAGTCCTGCTAAAAGTAAGTTGTAATAGACAATTAGGAAAGGATCATAGGCCCTTGTTCAATATAGCCAATTTTTAGCCTAAATAAAATAAAACAGAATGAAATTAATCCCTCTTTGATCCAAATGATTTGAGCTTAAAATAGACCTTTCTTTTTCACCCCAACTGATCTTTTCTGGGAATAATGTGTTGGCCCTGGTCCCTCCTTGGATATATGCACCTCAGCTTATGCCAAAAGCATAAGTTGAGAGTGGCTAATGCAGTAAAAAACCCTTACATGGTTGTGACCCAACTTTGTGTATTGTGTTCTTTGACTCATAGCAAAGCCATGAGTTGAGGGTGGCTATTATGAGGAATGCTCTGGAAAGTGGGGTTGAAAGAACAAAGAGAGATAAAGAACAAAAGTAAAGTGACTCAAGAACCAGTTGAAAGAACAGTGAAATAATAATAAAAAAAATAAATACAATAAATACAAGCAAGAGAGAGGGGAATATAGCAAGGTGAAATAATATGAGAAATTGGGAAAATGATGAAAAGAGGTATGTTTAGCTGAAATGTCAAGGAGGGAAACAAGACACTAAAGTATACCTAAATATACCCTACGTGACTGAGCCTATGTTACAAGCTAAGAATGTCCTATCCAGATCCTAAAAGTTGTATAGCGAACTTAAAGCAGTGAAAAGAAGGGAAGGCTTATGGCAATATGTATGAATGATTTGTGAATTTTTTCTGAGAGTGAGTGTTGAAAAGTAATCCTTATACTCAAACTGAAATAATTGTGTGAAAAATGAGGATGTTGTTTTGAAGTGAGGACACTAGTAGCAATACCGGAAATATTAGCACCTCGGTGAGAAATTGAAGAGGATAGGTGTTAGTGCGTGGTCAATCTGTGTCATTGTCTGATTCCACATAATTCAAGCCTATTAGTGATAACATGCATAAATATGATGAGACTGATCAGGATTGATAGCCAAATGATTGCGAAACATAACACATGGATACTATTGTACAAAGATTTTGTAGTGAGTCATAGTGCGTCGCTTGAGGACAAACAACGAATTTAAGTTGAGGGTGTTGATATACCGTGGTTTCATGGTATTTTTAATGCTTTTTCCTTAAGTTTAGTGTTTGCCAAAAGCCTTTTTTATTAATTTTTATGTAAGTTTCTCTTTATTTGCAGGAAATCGGTCTAAAGATGAAATAGGAAGTTTTTTAGCAAGAAATGCAGAAAAGATACGACCTACGGAGCTTGTGACGGTCCGTAGGTGGCATTGTAGTGAAACTGCTGAAGGAAGATGGGGAAGTCTGACCATGTATGGGGTTACGAAGTGCATGACGGACCGTCGTAGCCATGACGGTCCGTAGTGCTGGTTCGTCGTGATGATCAGAGAAGTAGTCCCAGTACCCAAACTCCAAGAGTTTAAGTGTTATGGAACGGAGACCCTCGCCGGACCGTTGTGCCTGTGACGGTCTGTCATACCTTCCGTCGAGGGTAATGAAGAGAGCAGCAGAAGAATTTGCAAAGTATGGGACGACGAAGTCCATTCCGGCCAGTCGTGACCACGATGACCCGTCCGAGGTCCGTTGACCCAGTCGCGTTTTGACAGATTTTCAGCAAATAGAGTCCTTCTTTTATTAGGTTTTTTCTTTTTATAAATAGTTCGAAAAACCTCGTTTTTGGGGTTAGACTTTTGGTTATTAGACATTTTTATGTTAGATTCTTTGTTAGTAGATTTTTTTGGATATTAGACTTTGGATTGTTACAACTTTTCTATGGAGTTGATTGTTGGTGATTTTGTCGATTAATCAAGTAAATTTCAGGATTTTATTCTTTCTCATTGAAGTAAGTGCATGAATTCTTATATCATATATATCAATATTGTGATTCTGACTATGGGTAACTAAACTCCATAACTAGGGTTGTGGGAATCATGGGTGAATAATAAGGTAAAATATAACTGAAATGACAATTCTAGAATAGTGTCTTTCATGTATTTATAATTCTTTCGCTTAGAAGTCTTTTTAACGGATGGCCAACGTTAGAACTCGCCTTAATGCTACTTGGCGAACCAAGGAGGTAGATAATAGGAAAAGAATTATCAACATACATTTAGTGTATACTATCTAATATGCTAGTATTGATTGGTATGAGGTAATAACTTAGTCAAATATCGAATACAATGCTTAATATGAGGTAAAGTTAAGGGTTAGTATAGCAACACATGTAGCCGGACCAAGGTGCGGAGTGAAACTTTCTAGATGCTGGACCAAGGATTTAGAGATACATAACTTATCACTTTGTATGCAAAATACTAGGAAAGAATTGTTATAGTTAGAATTATCAAGTTAGGAACGTGTGGGGAACACTTAAACCCTAGTTACTTTTATTAATTGATTAACATCCAACATTTGAATCTGTTAGTTGCCTACTTTAATTTAGCTAGCTAATTTCATTCATTAAGAAATTAAAAAAACCCTTTTATTGTCTTTGTTTTTTAAGGAAATAATTTACTAAATAATCGTAATAATAGATTGAAGTTAAGTCTGAACTAGTTTCATCGTGGCAACGATCCCAACCTCATTAGTTGGGTTCTTTACTTGATACGACCGCTTTACTTCCTAACTTCTCTAGAATCATATGCTACTATTTTCCCATGTTGCATAATCATACACCCTAAACTTACTCAAGATGCATAAAATTTTACAACAAAACCCTTGGTACCCTCCGGTAAAGTCAACACCGGAGCGGAAGTAAGCCTATCTCTCAAGATTTGGAAGCTTCTCTCACATGCCTCCGACTACTGAAATTTCTTACTCTTTTGGGTCAATGTAGTAAGGGGGATGAAATGGACATAAAACCATCCACAAATCTCCGATAATACCCCGCTAGACCCATGAAGCTCATAATGTCGGTTGGAGTCAATGGTCTAGGCCAACTTTTCACTGCCTCGATTTTCCTTGATCAACCTCAACTGCCTCACTGGAGATGATATGATCTAGAAATGCTACCGACCTCAATAAAAACTCACATTTGCTATACTTGGCAAATAATTGGTGTTCCTTAAGCACTTGTAACACCACCCTCAAATAGTCCTGTGTTCACCTTCATTTTTTGAATACATCAAGATGTCATCAATGAAGACAATGACAAATGAATCTAGGTAACTTCGAAACACCCTATTCATGAGATCCATAAATGTCGTCGAGGCATTAGTGAGCCAAAGGACATTACTAAAAACTCATAGTGACCATATGTAGATTTAAATGCCATTTTTTGGTATATCCTCACCTCTCACCCTATGTTTGTGATACCCCACTCTCAATTCAATCTTAGAAAAGTAGCTTTCCCCACGGAGTTGATCATAAAAGTCGTCAATATGAGGGAAAGGATACTTTTTCTTAATAGTGACTTAATTGAATTGGCGATAATCGATGCACATTCTAAGGGACGCATCCTTCTTCTTCATAAACACAACAGGAGAACCCCATGGAGAAATACTAGGTCTAATGAAGCCTTTGTCTAGTAGATTTTTGAGTTGAGCCTTCAACTCTTTTGATTCGTCTTGAGAAATACGATAATGGGCAATTGAAATAGGATTTGTATCCGGTAAAAAGTCGATACCAAAATCAATTTTCCGTTTGGGAGGGATACCGGGAAGATCATTAGAAAAGACCTACGAAAGTTCCCTCACTACGGGGATCGATTCTATCACAATCCAAAACCATACCCTAGAACTTAGGTTACAATCTTGGATTGTAACCGGTGTCATCGACCTCCTGGAGGTCTAAGACAAGCCCTTCCATATCATTCATTGCATATACATAGTGAAAAGTAGTGTGGAATTAAATCTTTTCACAAAACATAATATAGTCTTCAAAATCTTTTTCATATAAAAATAATAGGAAATACTAAGTCTCAATTTCATCATCGTAAGACCCAAGAATACTTGGGACACGGACCATACTTCAAAATACGAATATAGAAATACTTAGTCTATTACAATACTTCAATAAGAAACATAAAAGACATATATTCCCTCGAGTCAAGTAAGGACATACTTCAAATTCTCTTGAACGATATTCTAAGTACAAGTATTCACTTCTAAAAGCTCCTCACCTACCAAAAATAATATAGATAGATAAAAGCATGGAGTTAGTACAACCACATGTATTAAGTATGGCATTATGCATAAAAATCATGAAAATGAACTTTATTGGAAATATAAATCTTATCATTTAAAAATCATATTTTTAATCATAATAGCATCATAAATTAATTTAGAACCCCATAAGATAGTTCTAGCATGTAATTTCCTCACTTAAAGTCATCCTAAGATTCACTTAAGTCACACAATGAGAGACCGCCTATAAACCCTCTGTAGATGTGCCTAAACGACTCCTAGGATTACTTGTAATGAGTCACATAAATGCATACAAATCAGATCATAAACATCAAGGTATGATTCTTCTACCAAAGGTGAACTCTAAGTCTCACTTGAGTGAGTCACATAATACATCAACACATAGGTGATATGACATTCTCCTTCCAAAGGCTATCAAAAGACATACTTAAGTAAATCAAGAAGATAACGTCCATAGTGACCTCTTCGAGATTACCTAAATAGTCCTTGTGACTACATAAGGCTTATATCATGTCCACAAAATCAAGCAACTTCCCATACTAGAGTCATCCTCAAGACTTCCAAAGATAAGACATGATGTGATAATCCCTTATGCCCTCTTGACACTTTAGCTAAGGAATCCATAATTCACTTTAGATTAGGTACTCATTTATTTAAATACTTCTTAACATAAGTCATTAGTTCATTAATTCATTAAGACTCATACATCACATAAAGGACATTCAAATAATGGTCTTTCACAAGACCTAGGAGCTCCACATAACACCTTCAAAGTCTATTGTGCAATCTCTAGATAGCGTCCCATACCACCACCTAAACTTCATAATCTTCTATAATGCTAACAAGTATTCCATATGATGAGAATAGTCAATAACCGCAATCGACCATGATATCAAGATATGGAATCCGGAGTTCTATCCTACTCCGATGAAGTTGTTCTACTTGCCAATGGTAGAACTTGGCCACATCCCATGTAGGCACATGGTTAAGGAATATGAAGGGCATACTTTATATTCTAGTCTTATAATTAACTAGAACTACTTTGCCTTACAATACTCACTCGATGCTAGCCTTAGTTCTCATAGATCAATTCTCATTAAGTTCATTTAAATGGGTCTCATATCTAGTTCATGACCCAATTATGTCCAACCAACCAAAGAAAGGTCAACTAGGCATATCTCACTATGGCGACAAGAAGTTCAGGATGACTTTTCTATGAATTAATATGATGCCATTCCAGCGAACTTACCTTAAGTCCATCATTCATTTATTTTGAAGGATACCATTACGACTTGCGGTTCAACAATCTTAACCTTTCCTTTAAGTCAAGGTTCCACATAAATGACCTTCGAATATCATGCAAGGTCTCACCTATATCCATTTATTAAAGACTAAGAACCTTTAGGTTCCTAAGTCAAGACATCACATATTCACATAAGCATCAAGTAAGGGATCCAAGTCTACCTAAGCAAGACACAACATACTTCCATTTAGCACAAATTGCCTATATTCCTTTAGAATCTTAAGAATGACCCTGAACCTTATTTGGTCATCCTTTTCATTACCTTAACATTATCAACCTAAACATTTCATACTCATATAGCCAATTTAAGATCAACCATGTATCAACTCTAAGACTACACACTTAACACATAGCCAGAACATAACATTATTTACTATATAGTATCGATAGTCTAACACATACTTTCACATATAGGTAGACATAATAACATATCATCAAATAAACTAAACAAATACCCATATAATTTCAAGTAGATTCCACTAAGGCCATGCTCATAATATTGCATAAAGTAATGCCGACAAGGCCACGTCAATTGCAAGTAAAACACATAACACCGCCACCATAAGTGTACCATACAAATCACAATAGAATCGAAGTATAAATAATAATAAAATTAAAGAAAATGGGGAAGCATACCTTCATTACCTTATACACACTTCAATTCAATGCTAAATCGTCCAATTCAACATCACAAGGCCCTTACCCAAGGCCATAACCAACAATCCAAGAAATAATCATAAAATCCAATCAAATCTCTATCAATTCAATCTAAATTTATAAATCAAGGATAAATTAGAAAAAATTGAATATAACTCTTATATCATTAGAAAGCCCATAAGAAACTAGATAACAATTCTTCAATATTAGCTTAATATCAAGTAACCCACTTTATAGTAAAAAACTAGAGTGCATCAATTTGCATGGGTTCATAGGTAATTTAGATTGAAATCATCAATAAAATATCAATTAGATCATAATTCAATTTTTAAAAATCATTTATGCAAGAACCCATGGTAGAATCATTAAATTGGTCAATTCACTTTTAAGAAAACTTTGAAAAATATCTTGAGAGTTGGGCTCCTTGATGAAACGAGTTTCATTGATCAAAATTCATACCTCAAGGATGATAATTATTCACATTGATGAAGAATTTTGACACAAAAACCCCTCACCAAGATGCCTCTTCAAGTAGGAATTCAATGGAGGTTTTGGGATATTTTCTAAGTGTTTTGGGTTTTCAATTTGGAAGAATGAAGTCTTTAAGGTGTTTACCCTTTATATACTTAATTAAAATACCCGAAAGACCCTTAATAAGCCGTCCAACACTTAATTTAGAAGTAGGGTGAATTGTAAATTCACCCCTTTACTTGGCAGATGACCTTCACAGAAGAACAGGTCGCGCGACAACTTGCCCTTGACGGGGTGTCACCATCTCGGCAGGCCGTCACAGGCCTCTGTTGGTGGCAACAGTGACTTTCCAAGGTTTCATTCTTCACACAAGTCTAATTCCCTCACGACGGGACCCTTTGACGGGGCGTCACAGCCACGACTGTCCGTTGACTGCTCCGTCGCCAGGGTCTACCTTGGACAGCCTACACACTGATTTCGGGTCCTTCCTTAAGGACCCTTTGGTGGTCCTTGGGGATAATTTCCCGGATGTTTCCAACCCAAATATGATCTTATATGATTTTAACACCTCTCACATTAATTTCATCCAAAAAAAAACGTAAAACTAGCTGAAACTCGCCTAGACGTACAATGTCGACTCAAGGCATATCTTTCAAACACCTTGGACGTTCTTGGTCGTTTGACCTCCAAACTTCACGAAACTCTAACCACTGCCTATACCTGCTATGTTAAATATATTAACAACCTTATAACACCATTAGACACACATAAACACATAGAACCACATTTTAGATATTTAGGTGGCTTAGTCGTCGAACGTCTTAGTCGTCCCTTGACGTTTGACTTCCAACACCTCTAATACTTAGATACTGCCTATATACCATATATTAGACATATTTATGACCTTATAAAATCAATACAAACATATTAGGCTCTAGTTAACCTAGGTCATCTTCGGGGTCTTACAATCTCCCCCACTTGAACAACATTCGTTCTCGAATGAAACTTGCGACTCTCCGATCACTTCCAAGATTAGAGACTCAACTAGAAGCTAATAACCATTCCATAAAACACATAATCACAAGAAAACATCAATATCACATAGTCAAGAGAATCACAACATAACAAGAAACTAGAAAACAATTATGTAACTCATTATGCTAAAAAACTCGCATTCTTCATCCAAATAGTAAAAACTCATTTTACACTCAATACCCTACTCATATACATTATTTGTAACCACATTACAATATTTTTAGGCAAAAGAATCAATTAATCATTTTTTCAAAAATATGGCAGCATGCAGTTTTAATGCAACAGTGAATTTTTAAGTCATTTTAAAGCAATTTTTCAAAAGTTCTAATTTAGACGATTTATGATATAAACATGCTAATATGCAAAGTAACACCATATAGACACCTGTTACAACTAAATCAATGCTTCATAGAACACACAATGCAAGAAGTTAATGAAACTCAATTTCAACCAAACTCCTAAACACCATGCACAAGCAACAATTTCAAGGACTTTTATCCCATCTACAAACCATACTCCCCCACTTAAAAGGAACTCATATCATAACAAAATAAATAAAACATACCAACATCATCATCATTCTCACCCGGCTTCTTACCTCTAGTCCGGAGTGCATAGAAACGCCTCTTTGTCAGAGAATCTTCCTTTGGACCACTAGGCTCAACTTTCTTACCCTCCTTTCTAGAAGAAATTCTTGGACAATCTCTCACCCTGTTCCCATATTTTCCACATCCAAAGCAAATCCCCGTACCCAAAAGACACTCACCAAGATGTTTCTTACCACAAGTGGCACATGTAGGTTTGTCATTGCTAGAACCACCTCCTTTCTCAAACTTCTTCTTACAAACACGAGGTCCATCTTGAGTTTGAACCCCCTTTTTTAACCTAGGTTTCAATTAATCACTATCAACAATCCTTTTCAAGTTCCTTAACATCCTCCTAATGTTAGACTATTCCTTTGATTGTGCATACACCATGAGTCTAGCTAAGGTCATATTGTCATGTAGCATAGCCATATAGCAGTCTTCCCTCACTATGTCTCTCAAGATAGATGTCATAGTTCTCTCCACAACCCTAGGCATAATGTTCAAGTTTATTTGGGTAGACACGACTTGGTTAAAGCAAGCAAAGCCTCTCTAATCTCCCGATTAGTCAACTTCGGTGCCTCATTACCTCCTCCCACATTAGGAGCATGATCACCTTGAGGAGTTACTGGAGAACCTTGAGCACCTTGAAGCACTTTCTCAACTTGCTCAACTTGAGGAGGAACTTCCTCTCACCCTTCCCTCTTCCATCCTTCAAACGATCATCTTCCTAAAAACACAAGGGAACGCATTAAGAAGGATAATCATAACAAGGCCCTTACCCAAGTCCATAACCAAAAATCCAAGAAATAACCATAAAATCCAATCAAATCTCTATCAATTCAATCTATGTTTTAAAATCAAGGATTAATTAGATAACAATTGAATATAATTCTTATATCATTAGAAAGCCCATAAGAAACTACATAACAATTCTTCAATATTAGCTTAATATCAAGTAACCCACATTATAGTCAAAAACTAGGGTTCATCAATTTACATGGTTTCATAAGTAATTTAGATTGAAATCATCAATAAAATATCATTTTATATCATAACAACGTTTAGAAATCATTTATGCATGAACACATGGTAGAATCATGAAACTGGACAATTCATTTTAGAAAACTTCGAAAAACATCTTGAGAGTTGGGCTCCTTGATGAAACAAGTTTCAAGGATAAAAAGTCATACCTCAAGGATGATAATTCTTCACTTTGATGACGAATTTCGACACAAAACCCCCTCACCAAGCTTCCTTTTCAAGTTGGACATAAATGGAGGTTTTGGGATATTTTCTAAGTGTTTTGGGTTTTCAATTTGGAAGAATGAAGTCTTTAAGATGTTTACTCTTTATATACTTAATTAAAATACCCAAAATACCCTTAATAAACCTTCCAACACTTCAGAATTGGGGTAAATTTACAATTCACCCCTTGACTTGGCAGCAGACATGCGGGGGAGAATAGGTCGCGCGATGACTTGCCCTTGACGGGGCGTCACCACCTCGACGGGCCGTCACAGGCCTCTGTCCGTGGCAACAATGGCTTACAAAGGTCCATTATTTACACAAGGCTAATTCCATCATGGAGGTACCCTTTGTCGGGGCATCACAGCCACGACTGGCCGTTGACTGTTCCGTCGCCAGTGTCTGCCTGGGACAACCTGCACACTGATTTTGGGTCCTTCTTCAACGACACTTTGGTGGTCCTTGGGGATAATTTCCCGGACGTTTCAAACCCAAATATGATAGAACATAAGTTTAACACATCTCACATGAATTTAATCCTAAAAAAACATGTAAAACTCGACGGAATTCGCGTAGACGTAGAAGGTCGACTTAAGGGATATCTTTCAAACACTTTGGACGTTCTTAGTCATTTGACCTCCAATCTTCACAAAAATTTAACCAGTGCCTATACTTGCTATATTAACTCTATTAACAACCTTAAAACACCATTAAACACACACAAACACATAGAACCATATTTTAGACATCAAGGTCACTTAGTCGTCGGACGTCTTAGTCGTCCCTTGACGTTTTACTTGCAGCACCTCTAATATTTTAGATAATACTTATATACCATATATTAGAAAAATTTAGGACCTTATAACATCAATACCAACATTTTATGCTATATTTAACCTAGGTCATCTTCGGGGTCTTACAGATTCAAGGGAAGGTGTTTCGGAGTCCAAATCTTGAACTCTTACTATGTGGTATAAACACCCTCTAGAGATCATCCTACAAGCTTTTAAACAAGGAATGCTATGACTTCTGTGTATAGAATTTTCCCTCCCCCTTTCACTCTATAACGGGGTCATTTTGAAAGTTAAACTTTACCACCCTTGTTTTATAACCTGTGGAGGCAAAGAAAGCATACAACCAATCCATGCCAAGTATGATATCAAAATCAAGCATATAAAGTTCTACTAGTTCAACATGAGTAACTCTATTGGGAGACATTATAGGACAGTTTCTACACACTATTTTTGCAACAACCAACTCACCCATCGGGGTAGACACCATAAAAGATTCAATTATGATATCGGACAAAATGTCAAACATTTTAGCTACTAGATGAGTAACAAATGACAATTTAGCACTGAGATCAAGTAAAACATATACATCAATAGGAAAGACTTTCAACATACAGTCTTCTACTTTTATTGCATATAGATATGTAAGATATAGCATAGTGTCAAATGGATGTCTCATCTCATAACCATCTAACAAGAGTATAACAATTTGTGCCTACCCCATACATCAATGTAATAAAGCCACGTATAGGTATATAATGTTTAGTACTAAAATTGAAAGGAAAGAACATGAGAGTCTTAAAACTAGAACAACTTCATAAGCTTGATAGTGGCATTGACCTCAAAAAGTGAGGACCTACCCAACTTGGAGGAATAAGAATTCCAAGTCTTCCTTCAAAGTAGTCTCAAAGCCATTCAATGACCAGAACCTAAAATGTTGGGGGAAAAGGTAGAAAATGGGGTTAGTATACCACTTGTACTAAGTATGAGACCATATGCACATATATCATAAAATCATGATAAAAAAGGACAATTCATTGAAGTATGCATTTTACTTTGAAAAGTCTTACTAACAATAAAGAAGACCATATCAATCATTAAGATATATTCATTAACAAAAGCCATATACATCACAAGACCAACAATGCTAAGCCTAGTCAAGTCAACATACATATCACATATTTGAACACATAGTCAAGGCAACTCTATCATCAAGTTATAATAACCACAAGCATGAATAAGAGTTCATTACAACATAACCAAAGCAAGACAATTACCCATAAACCCTCATTAAGTCAACTAGTGCAATGACTAAGCAAAGCCTTATAACCTTAGCTCAACCAGGTAAACCAACAAGAACCATGACTAATATCCTACTTCACATAGCATATCATTTAAGAGTACATATCATCATCATACTTTAGAAATATAGACCAAACACATATTCATAAGTGAAACTAATCATCATGTAGTATCATCAATGTGCAAGGTCATCATATGCATATCATGTACCATTATAAACGTATACATATATAAAAACAACCTTCTAAAGCTTTTTTCAAGGCAAACTAGTACAAGGCATAGGTAGAGTTTCATACCCCTACCTAAGCTATGTTAAACCTCTTAAGTCACTTTAGTTTATTTGTACTTCATTTTTAATTTCGGGAACACTTGCCTTAACCGGCATAGACCACAAGAGCTAAGTGTGGAATCCGGTGTCATAAAACTTTACACCGATGGAAGGTGGTCTACTGGCCAAAGTAAAATAAAACATAAACGTAGCTTTCTAGGTGGATCCACTAGCTAGTCTTCCTATGGGGGAAACATAGTTCAAGAACTAAGAGATATGTATGAACCCTATGCATGCCACTTGGAAATTGGAGCCCCATCTTATGGGAATCCATAAGATGAATATCCGTCATAGGGGAGTCAACACCTCAGATGGAATTATAGGGTGAATCTTCCTCTATGGAAAGTCAACACCTCCCATTGTCAAGTTCACACGGTGATAAGCTAAGTCCCTTTTGAAATGTCTTTAATGCTTAATTATTCATCATAGATTAATGTAGGTCATAGGGTCATATCCTTGTATAATCATCATCATCATAGCTCAATACCAATTGCATCAGTATAGTCCTTTTATTACAATTCATATTAGTGAAATTAGCACATTTACATAATCACATCATGATAAGTCACATTGGTTGTTTTATCGAAAAAAATGATTTTCGAAAAGAGTTTGTTTTATTTTAAGATATTTTCGACTTTTAGGAGTCGCCACTTATTTTTTAAAGAAAAATCAAGAAAACTTTGTTTCTAAACAACTTAAACAGAAAAAATTGTTTTGAAACATTTTGGGAGGTTCGGGATTCCTATTAGTGTCTTAGGAAGGTTTCAAAGAAAGCACCTAAGACACTCCGTTTACTACGGTTATCCGGTGATTAACTTATTTGACTATTTTATTTATTGTTTTAACCTTTGCAAATTGAAGTTATTTTGAACTTATTAGAATATTACTTAGGCAATTTCTTACGAATTCTACAATGTTTATTATTTTAAGATTCTTGTTAAAGATAAACTTTTTTAAACCTCAATTCTAAACAAACTTCAAAGTTTAAACATTTATCGTTTTAAAGCTTCAATGTTTTAGTCTTTAGTTTGATAAAGCAAAAAGGCGTTCGAAGGGGTTTGGAGCTTTCTAACCTTCAACTAACGGCATTCGAGTAAAACAAATACGTAAGTAANGGAGCTTTCTAACCTTCAACTAACGGAATTCGAGTAAAACAAATACGTAAGCAAGTACTAAAGAAAGAGAGAGAGAGAGAGAGAGAGAGAGAGAGATTCGGGTCCAAGTTTCGGATGCTGTTCGCCTTGGCCGAAACTCGAACCCACCCGCTTTTGGGTTTTTTAACCCATTTTTGTACCTGTCCTAATCTAAACATACAGATATAATTACGAGGAAATAAAAAGAAGAAACAACAAGGGCTTATGCCCATTACAAATAAATACAAGAAAATGGACATAAATAAAATTTCTTCCAATTCGGCTCTTTCGAGTTCCTTCGATCTTCATGGAACTTTGATTCTTGCATGTTTGTCTTGACTCGATGGAAAAATGTTTAGAGCCTTTATGGCTCCCTCCGGACATGCAAAGAAGAGAAGGGAGTCCCCAAAGCGGACTCGAGAGGGGTTTTTATATGCAATAAAGTAGAAATGGGTTAGCATGTTACATAATATAATAAACATGATGTATCTTAAACAGAACAGATTTTACATTGCTAAATCCAACCTTTTAGGGAAAAGGAAAACCAGTAAACATTCTTTGCCAAATCATTGTAAACGAAAGTAAAACATAAACGTAAAGAATCTAAATCAAATGGATTTACTCCTGCGAGCTAACATGTTATGCATAAATACTAATAGGCTTGAAATAAATATAGAATGCAAAGAAATCATTATTTGGAAAAAACACCATACAAATAGCCGAGAACAATGGCAACTTAAAGCTAAGGTTTGATCTTCAAATGTAAATCAAAGGTAAGAAAACTATTGCTAGTCTAACTGACAACATCCTCAAAAAAACAGTTTCTACACCTCCATATATCAAACAATTAATTGATACTTATGATCCAAACCGAAATTGCGATTTCTAATCTTTGGATGACGGTAGCCGAAGGAAGACACATTGTAATGCTACACAAGCTGAGTACTTAACATTCGAATGCCAACAGGCCAAATCTTCAAACTTCGACCTCGATTCATCCTTTCAACTTGGGGTGAAAGAATGAAGGATAAGAAAGTCGAAGTTCAGCATTACTTCAAGTATAACACTACAAAGTGCTTAAATAAGAAGAAGAACACCAAAACCCATCTTCGTTAGAGTCTACGAACCTCTAAACTACAACCAAAACAACATATTCATTCAAGTAACTTAGGCAAGAACACTTGAAGTTGTAGACACGAATAAAACAAACGAGTAAACTCCAGCATACATACGCAGTGAAATCAACCCAACAATAACAAACAAACTAAGAGGCATACGACAGACATTCTCCGCCCTGAAGGCACCATATTGAAACCCAAGAAGAGAAGAAAGTTTCGAAAGAATGAGCTTACCTGTTGACGAGAAGCGAAGTGCGACGAGAGGCGAACAGCAAAACGATGACTTCCACCGTAAACAGAAACACGAACACCCGAATGGCGTCGGAAGCCAATGAATCGATTAGTTCTTCCGAAATACGCAAGAGAAGCTAAAGGCTCGAACCGTTCTCCTACAGCGACCGGAGGAAGAACCAAGTGTCTCCTCGAAATATTCTTATCACTCTTGTGATGGAAACTTTCTCCAATTTACTAACCTAAATCTCCTTTAATTTCCCCGAAAACCAAACAGAACTAACGCGAAAATTTTCAAAAAAAAAAAATTTTCTTAAACTTCTGTATCCTTAACTCTTGCAATGAAACGGAAGAACCCAATCAGAAGAGCCACCCCAAGATTCTTAACCCACAAAAATCTCTCTGAATTCTCTAATGATTTTCAACTCCGAAAAATTCCAACCAAAATCTCTAACCTCCTTTTTGGAGAGGGGTGGGGGGTTTATATAGGAGAACAAATTAGGGTTTCGAAGAGAGAGGCGGGAGGATTTCTTTCAGGCCCATTTCGAATTTCAAATCCGAAAACCCTCAAACCTTATCCAAAAGAGCGAATCGAGCGGGAAAGAGGTGGAGGGTCGAGATCGATCTTTCGTACTGGACAGGCTACGTGGAGCCATCATGCGCTGGAAGGACGAAAACGCGTTGCTGCGTCAAAGCTGCAGCTGCAGGCGTCCGTTGCTGCGTACAGAGCTTGTACGAGCGCGAAGGGAGAGAGAAGAGGAGAGAGGGAAGCGTGAGGGAGACGCATCGAGAGGGGTAAGAGAGGGGAGGCTGTGCGTGAGGGAGACGCGGGGGGAAGGGGTCGCGTCTGGAGAAGTTACCGTTTATGGGAGCTGTTCATTGCTGCGTTTTTTCTGGGTTTCTGTTCTTTTTTTCATTTTTTCTGGAAAATGGCGTGGTGAGGGGGCCTGAGGGAGGAAGAAAGGGGAAAAGGGATGGGTCGGGTCGGCGGGTCAAAGGGGATTGGGCGGGTTAAGGTTTTAAGTTAGGTGGGTTGGATTAGAGAGGTGTTGGGCCGAATTGGGAATAGAGGGTTGATGGGAATTAATTGGGTTGAGAGTGGGGAAGATTGGGCCTGCGAATTGGACATGGGAAATTGATTTGGGGTTGAAGAGGATGGGCTGAAATTGGAGTGGATTGTTAAAAAATGTTTGGGCCTAGGAAATAAAATAAAGGATGGGAGATTGAGTTGATTAAAATGGGTAAGGAAATTGAGTCAATTTAACAAATAACCAATTAAAATGACGAATTTGTATCGACTAATTAACGAGCCTCTTTGTATTTAATAAAATAATTATTAAAAGTCGTAAAAGTAATTCAAACGTATGACTATAATTTAGATTAACTAGTTTAATAAAACATTTAAATGTATATTTTTTTTGATGGTTTTTTTTAATAATCATAAGATATACTAATTATATACATAATTATGTAATATATATATATATACTATCTAAAGTTATAATAAATAGCATAAAATCCATGTATTATATATATTCTTAAAATTTATAAAACTAATTAATTTAAAATATTTGGAAAATTTAGGAAGCTCGATAATTAATTTATACCGACGCGGGTCAAAAATTGGGTGTCAACAACTGTCCCTCATTTTACTCGGGTTGATGCAAGCAATTCGAGGAAAATGAAATTGACCAAGCCAATTTTGACCAACCCCATTCATTCTCTAGAGGAAGGATTCGACAAAGGGCTTAGGAATAATGGCCGAATCTTTGAAACGGGTTTCCTACATATCTCAGGCTATATGAGAATTCAGGCCACTTGTAGTTCGATAAGCTTGATTTATCGCATGATTTTGAAATAATCAAAAGCCACCTCGATACCGGATTATGAAGGTATCGAAATGCTCGAGAATAGAATTCGAGAGCGAATGTTGGAATACAGCCGAGTTTTCAACATTGAATCCGCCTACATATCCTTAGAACTTCGGAATCAGGCTGTGTGTAGTTCGACTCGATCGGTGGAAAAGGAGATCTATTATGCTAGATAACCTTTGGTTTTGGACAAGCGACAAATTAGACGAGTATGAAAAGGAGGCTTGTAACCTCTTAGCCATGAATGTGGCGCGCTTCACACCCATAATTAAGAACTTACACGGACATAACTTCCAAAGCTCTTGACGCCTTGTCACTCAGATTGGAAACTTGCTTCCGATAGATCGAAACTTCCGTATGCGAGACGGAACTGACAGAACTAAAGAAAGACCTACATGCCTCGAGAGGGGTGGTTCAATTGTGGTGGAAGTCGCTCCTCTGCTCGCGTCCTAAGAGTTTGACATTCCTCTTTGGACTGCGTCCAAGTTCGCTGCTAAGAAAAAGTTCCACGTTGTGCTGCATCCTTTTTGATGTCGTCCGCACCTGTGGTTTTTGGAGAATTCATTCTTTTGGATGCTCTCGACAAAGATTGAGATAAAATTCATCAGCTTAAACAATGCAATTAGGATGGGAGACAGTGTCTTTTTACCGTGCCGACACTTCATTGTTCTCCTCAAATCGACGTCGACTCGATCGGTCTG
>NC_028643.1:11564833-11567219 GCF_001406875.1 Solanum pennellii | reverse complement strand
ATGGCAACATTTCATGCCAACCTCGCTGTTTGTCAATCATTTTCCTCAAAATCTTTTTGATGTTCTTGTTGGCGGCCTCTACAGCTCCGTTCATTTGAGGGCGATAAGCAGTTGACCTCCGGTGAATAATCTTAAATTGTTCACATATCTCTTTCATCAGATGACTGTTGAGATTTGCACCGTTATCGGTAATGATGGACTCTGGAACTCCAAATCTGCATATCAGATTGTTGCGGACAAAATCGGCCACCACTCTCTTGGTTACCGACTTGTAAGAGGCAGCTTCCACCCACTTGGTGAAATAATCAATGGCAACCAAAATGAATCTGTGTCCATTAGAAGCGGCTGGCTCTATTGGAGCGATAACATCCATTCCCCAAGCTACAAATGGCCAAGGCGAGCTCATAGCATTGAGTTCGTGAGGTGGCACCCGTATCAGATCGCCGTGCACTTGACATTTGTGGCATTTTTGCACGAACTTGCAACAGTCATTCTCCATAGTCATCCAGAAATAACCGGCTCGAAGGACCTTTCTTGCCAAGGTAAGCCCGTTCATGTGTGTACCACAGACTCCAGCATGTATCTGTTCAATAAGCCTCACAGTTTCAGCAGCATCTACACATCTTAAAAGACCCAAATCTGGAGTCCTCTTGTACAGGACTTCTCCATTAAGGAAGAAATTAAGAGCCATATGACGTATCGACTTTTTCTGATTAGATGTAACGTCTTCTGGATATGTCCCAAACTCCAAGTATATCTTTATGTCAAAATACCAAGGCAAACCATCTGGTTCTGATTCAACATGTGAACAATGGACTGGATGTTCCTTCAAATCTATATCCAGCGGGTCGATGTAATCAGTATCCGGATGTTTGATCATTGAAGCGATGGTGGCAAGAGCGTCTGCTAATTCATTCTGTATTTTGGGAGTATGTCTGAACTCGATCTTGCGAAACCTTTTGCACAGATTTTGCACATATTGTACGTAAGGTACAATCTTCGGGTTCTTCACAGCCCATTCTCCTTGAACCTGATGAATCAAAAGATCTGAATCTCCAATAACCAGCAACTCGTAAACATTCATGTCGATGGACATTTTCAAACCGAGGATACAAGCTTCGTATTCAGCCATGTTGTTTGTGCAGTTGAATCGCAGTTTAGCTGCCATAGGAAAATGCTGACCAGATTCTGATACTAAGACCACTCCAACACCTTTACCCTGGTGATTCGACGCTCCGTCAAAGAATAATCTCCAACCTGGATAAGCTTCAGAGATATCTTCACCCACAAATGACACTTCTTCATCGTGAAAATACGTCTTAAGTGGTTCATATTCTTCGTCCACGGGATTTTCCGCAAGATGATCAGCCAGAGCTTGTGCCTTTATTGCCTTCTGAGTCACATACACGATATCAAACTCACTCAACAGCATCTGCCATTTAGCTAACTTCCCCGTAGGCATCGCTTTCTGGAAAATGTACTTCAATGGATCCATTCTGGAAATGAGGTACGTGGTGTATGAAGACAAGTAGTGTCTCAGCTTCTGGGCAAGCCACGTCAGAGCACAACATGTTCTCTCCAGTAAAGTGTAGCGAGACTCGTACGGAGTAAATTTCTTGCTGATGTAGTAGATGGCCTTTTCCTTCTTTCCTGTCTCGTCGTGCTGACCGAGTACACATCCAAAGGCGTTATCTGAAACGGACAAATACAGCAACAAAGGACTTCCTTCTCGCGGAGGAACCAATACTGGTGGGTTAGACAAATAGCTCTTGATAGCGTCGAAAGCGGTCTGGCACTCCTCAGTCCATTTAGTCGGGGCGTCTTTCTTCAGCAAATTAAAAATAGGCTCACACACCACTGTTGATTGTGCGATAAACCGGCTGATATAGTTCAGCCTCCCCAAGAAACTCATCACCTCTTTTCTCGTTTTCGGCGGAGGCAACTCTTGAATTGCTTTGATCTTGGAGGGGTCAAGCTCAATACCTCTTCTGCTGACTATAAACCCCAACAACTTCCCGGCTGGGACTCCAAAAGCACATTTGGCGGGATTTAACTTCAGGTTGTACCGGCGCAAACGTTCAAAGAATTTTCTCAGGTGTGTCAAATGATCCGAACTCTCGCGGGATTTGATTATGACGTCGTCCACGTACACTTCAATTTCCTTGTGAATCATGTCGTGAAAGATGGTCGTCATGGCTCTCATGTAAGTAGCACCGGCGTTCTTGAGACCAAACGGCATTACCCTGTAGTGATATACACCCCAAGGTGTGATGAAGGCCGTTTTTTCCGCGTCTTCTTCATCCATTAAAATCTGGTGATAACCCGCGTAACAATCCACAAATGACTGCATCTCATGTTTGGCACAGTTGTCAATCAGAATATGGAT
>NC_028643.1:11525730-11564315 GCF_001406875.1 Solanum pennellii | reverse complement strand
AACAAAGTCAAAATAAGGAGGCTTTCATTCAAATAAACATGCAAACTTGGGTCATGGCACAGGGCCGTGTCGCCCTTTTTAAACATCACGACAAAAATTCAAAATTCAAGCAATTAAGAAAATGTAGAAATGGTGGGTCTCGGGCCTCTTCCGGACGACCATCGATTTTGATATGCATAAAACAATTCCTTTCTACCAAAGAGTCCGGGACATCAGGATCGGCGTGGACGTCCAATTTTGCAGCATCTCCCCTGGTTCAGCATCACGACAGCCAGCTGGCTTAGCCTCCTCCTCGATGATGGCATTGATCTCCTGGAAAAGGTCAAAAATTCCTTCCCCATTGTCGTCAGGCTCGGCATGCTCCCGGACTGGAAAGGATTGATAGGGATGCGGGATCGGCTTAGTCAACCCTTGATCCCTTTTCCTCTTCATCTTCACATCATCATCTGTGGGGATATACCCCAAACCATACTTTGATCCTGCAGCAAGGACCGGAACTGGCTCGATGATCCCCTAGGCACTCTTTCCTAATCCGAAACTTGGTTCGAATCCGCTCTGCAGCATTACCGTGGCGATCATTTTGTACACGGCCGGCATGGGAGTCTGCGGGGCCAAGCCCTCATCGGTGGCATTTACCAACTTCACCGTGTAGAAGTCTGAACCTTGCGGTGTCTCGTCCGAGACCGGCACTTGCCTTCCCGATTGACCCTTTTCACCATGAACAACCAGTTCTTCATTTTTCCACACCAGTTTTATCATTTGGTGGAGAGTGGAGGGGACGGCTCCAGCCGCGTGGATGAATGGACTTCCCAACAGGAGGTTATAGCTGGTGTCGATGTCCAACATCTGGAACTTTGCCTCGAATTCCGCGGGGCCCATTTGGATGGTCAGGTTCACAGCTCCCAACGTGTCTCTCTGAACACCGTCGAATGCTCTCACATTGACCTGGTTTTGCTCCAACTTTCCGAGGTCAAACCTCAGCTGCTTCAACGTGGACAGGGGGCATATGTTCAAACCAGATCCGTCGTCTACCAGAACACGGTTGATGACCTTTCGCGACATATCACGGTGATGTGTAGAGCTTTGTTGTGGGCCCTCCCTTCGGCCGGTNTGTGGGCCCTCCCTTCGACTGGCAACTCATCGTCACAAAAGCTGATCCGGTGCCCCCGAATGACCTGGTGAATCATAGCAGCTACATTGTCGCTGCTCGTACCCGAGGGCACATATGTGTCATCCAGGGCTTTCATCAAAGCCTGTCTGTGGGACCAGGAGCTCATCAGCAGGGCCCACACCGAAATTTGGGCTGGAGTTTTCTCCAAGTGCTTGACGATGGAGTAGTCTTTGGGTTGCATTCTCCTCCAGAACTCTTCAGCTTCTGCTTCGCTGATCGGTCTCTTGGCATGATCCTTCTTTTGTCCTCCGAGAGCAAGCTCGTCAGGAGTGAAACATCTGCCAGATCTAGTCATGCCTTGAGCCGCGGCCGTTTCTATAACGAACTTGGGCTTGGCGAGAGTCTTTGCAGGCACTAAGGCAACAGCCTTTGCAGGTGTCAGGATGACAAACTCTCCCTTTTCCCTGACGCTCAAAGAAGCTACATCCCTTTCCAAGTCTTCCTGAACAACAGGAGTAATTCTCCTGGCTTCGCGCTCATCTTCGTCAGTTTCTATCATGTTGATGTTTCCACCTCCATGATTTGGCAACGGATTCGTGTTGACGTTTGGCGCCGCAGGCTGAAGGGAGACCACTTCCTGGTCAATCAAGTCCTGGATCTTGTGCTTGAGATTGATACAATCTTCTGTATCATGTCCAACACTGTTGGAATGATAAGCACATCTCTGCTCCGGTCTGTAGAATCTGGAATTAACATCCACGGGCTTGGGCCCCACAGGGTGGATGTATCCGGCCGCGGCTAATCTTTCGAACAATTTAGTTCTGCTTTCAGCCAACGCGGTGAAGCTTCTGGAGGGCTTCTTCTCAAACCTGGGGCGAGGGGAATCATACCCGCCCTGCTGAGGGGGAGGGACTTGTTGGTAATTGCGGGCGTTTGGTCGTGGAGCTTGGGCTCTGGGGTAGGGATTTGTTTGGTGGTTTGGCATTGGGGCTTGGTAATTTGGATGGGGGCTTTGATATGCTGGGGTTTGTATCTGATATGCGGGAGACGGTGCTCGATAGCTTGGCTGTACATTAGCGCAGCTAGGAGCGACATTTTGGTAATGGGGAGGGACTTGATAAGCTTGGGGGTGGTTTGGATATGTGGAGGGAAAATTTTGTGGAATCGGGGGCGGATTCTGATATGATAAAATATGGGCATCTGGATAATGGGGGGCAGCATTGTAGTGGCCGGAGTGATTTGAGTGTGGATGGTAGGCTTGATGAGGCTTTGATGGAGGATTGGAGCGGCCTTGGGGACGTGGTAAGTTTCTGGGGGCTTTTCTTCCCCCGTGTGAGATAGCGTTAACCTCCTCTCTTTTCTTCCTTACCAGTCCGGAAGACCCAGGCGATGCAGACACTCGGGCTATCTTTCCCGACTTCAGGCCATCCTCGATAGTCTCACCTACTTTGACTATCTCGGCGAACTTGGCGCCGATTAATAAGATGACTCTGTCATAATACTCGGGCTCCTGCACCCGTATGAACACCTCTACAATCTCCTTCTCTGTCATTGGAGGCCTCACCCTCGCTGCCTCCTTCCTCCATCTGTACGCGAACTCACGATAGCTTTCTGTGGGCTTCTGCTTCATCTTCTCCAAGGAGTAACGATCAGGGACTATTTCGACGTTGTACGCGAATCTGTCGATGAACTCCTTAGCCAGCGCGCTCCAACTGGGCCACTGTCGAGTCTCGTGGGATGTGAACCATTCCAAGGCCTCACCGCACAGGCTTCGGCTGAACAACCTCATCAGCAACGCTTCATCTTTGCCAACTCCCACGAGTTGGTCACAGTACGCTCTTAGATGTGCCATGGGGTTGCCCACCCCTCCGAAGGTATCAAACTTCGGGATTTTGAACCCTTCAGGTAGGTTCAAGTCTGGGTGGATGCATAGTTCTGCGTAGCTTAGCCCGGCGACGTCTGGAGTACATTGCAATTCTCTCATTGCCCTCTTGATCTCCTCCTTTATGTCTACCTTCGCTTCTTCCCTCGCCCTCCACTCTCTTTCTTGCTCCTCATAATGGTCCAACTCGGAGCCGTGCACCTCATGCTCGGCCGGGACGGGGACTTGGAATGTGGTTCTTTTGGGGAGGGGTGGAGCTATGGAAGGGCTTGGGACGTTCTGTGCGGTTTGATAGTTTTGCGGATAATTTTGGGGATTGGTATTTTGGTTTAAGTGGGGATGCGGTGTTTGGGAATTGAAGGCGGTGGGATTTTGGGTTTGATTTTGGGGTAGTGGGGCTGTTTGAGTATTTTGGGGGTGTGGTGGTATTTGTGGTGGATTGTTTGGGAGTGGTGAGGGAGTTTGGTAGGAGACTGAGGCGTATTGGGGGTTTTGGGTTGTCATATCTACCCCAGACGGGTTGTGCACGGGTGTCGATGGACGGTGCTGAGTAGGATCCGAGTTGGACGAGGGGAAGTATGTAGGAGGTCTTGCGTCGAGAAAGTCGGGGCCGAATCCGGGCGGAGTAGTGTCTTGCCTCCGTTGCATCTCTACCCTCATGTCAGCTATTTGCTGCATCAGCTGCGCAATAAGCTCATTCTGCTCTGCCACGGTGGGCTGAGCCACCACGACGTCTGTGAGACGGACTTGTTCATTGTTGTCTTCCATGTCTTTATTTGTGGTTGGTCCGGGGAAGGAATCTGCGGGACCTTTTGATCTGGTGAAGTAGGGGTGATCTGCCAGCTTTATCGACACAGATCAGTAAAAAGGTACCTGAGAGGTGAAACAACTCAAAGGCAAATTTGTTAGTGCATATCAAGAGTATAAAATGCATAATATCGCACACAAACAGATAAACACACAAGTCGCTTTGTTTGGGGATATCTTAACCCACGAATGAGGACGGAAATATATTTTGGACAAACAGAAATTTGTTTGTTTTGGACGTCATCTCGGGAAAGCTGAATCACGTTGAGCTATGGTCTTCTTGCAGCTGCTTTTCGAAGTCCGTTGATCTTATCTTCGTATCTCCGAAACACGGAGGAGAATGAAAATTTTTGGTGATAGGGGGCCGGGCCGGGAAAGGCTGCCTACGTATCTCACGAGGAGAATTCAGGCCCAACGTAGTTCGGATCATTTTCATTCATTCTCTCATTGTGATTACAAGGGAATTGAAAAACAACTTTGCAATTTCTAGAAGACAACATTTGGCGATTTCTTGTCTTGTGGCTGCGTCATTCCTTTCCTTTCAAACAGTCGGGAATGGAGGCTTATAGACGATTTCCTCCTCATCGTCCTCCTCAATTGATTCTTGGTTGGGACCACTGTCGTCTGCTCCCTGTTCACGGGCGGGATATTTTCCGTCCTTTAGGTTGCTATGGGTCGCCAATTCCTCGTCGAGCGACGCACTCCTGGCCAACAACACGGCAGTCTCGATATCTATCTTCGCCTCTCTCGCCTTTCCTTCGCGTATCTCCAAATGGAGCAAGTTGAACCTTTTCCTTAGGTTTTCAGTTTCCATCTCAACGTCCTTCTTTCTTCTTATCTGCGGCGCCAGATCTTCATCCAAGGTCGTGACCGCAGCTTTGTAGATGGCCGTGGTCATGTCCACTTTAAGTCCTTCCTCCTTAACCTTCTGAATCTCTCGAGTGACTCGCTCGATCTTTCTTCGCAATTCCTCCTCAGTGAGCTCCGTCTGGACGTTCTTGCCTTTGTCCATAGCGGTGATTCAACTTTCCTAAGATGATAGAGCGGTATTTAGGATTTATGGTATGGGATACGGACTTTTGAGTGAGAAACTTGAGACTATGGGATTTTGGTCGGACATTTGTAATAGTGGCTTCTGAATATTCTTTGGAATTTTGGCTAGGAGTGGGTTTACGATATCCTCATTCAAAGAAACGTAACACATAAGCATTTAAATACACATATATCGCGTCCTAATCATGCACGGGGACCCTTTTGTGCCAAGGGTAGGCCTAGCGCATTCGAATGATGTACGTGTGAATTTAAACCAAATTAAAATGATTCCCCCCAAAATAATACTTAACAATGAGTAAAATATTCGAAAAGGGAAATAGACAAACCCACGCAGGGGCTATTTAGAAAGTGCGATAATATCAGGCCCACGCAGGGGCTAAAATAATGCGAGTACAAACAAAGAAAAACCCGCGCAGGGGCGATGTCCACTATGCTGCTCCGGATGGTCCTGCTCCGTCGTCGCCTTTCTGGTTTTTGTGTTGTTGGAACATGTACCTCAGCATCAATAGAAAACCTTCACCCAGACGACCTTTGTCTTCAAGACTCTCGTATCGCATCCTCTCGATTTTCTGCTGGATCCAGTTGTCGAACTCGTCATACCCTTGCTTCAGTCTCTCGATCTCTTGAGTTGCCCTCTCGAGTGCGTCTTGATTCTCTACGAATTTGGCATAGACCTCATTGGCCTCCTCCTTTAACTCTCGCAATTCGGCCACTTCTTTGGCCTCTTTGTCTTTCACGCTGCGAATGCTACGCGGAATCTGAAAGGAGATATTTTGTATATCTCTTTTCAACCATGCTTTGTAACCTTCGTCGTATCCAGCGTTGAATCGGTCAGCAGCGATAGTGTCTTTACCCATACGCCTGGCGTTCTTCCATTCTCTGACCATCTCTGTAGCGTCGTCCACCCTATCGTCCCCAATGTCATATACATAAGCGCCATAATACGCTTCTCTAGGCACAGTCTGCCTTCTTCCGAACTGTCGCAAGACCCGGAATGGCGCGTAAGGCCGAATTCCTCGAATACCAGGTAGGGGAAGCACTACACATCTTCGACTTTCTACGACAACTTCTTTGGATATGAAGCGGTCGAGCATCCATTGGAGGTCCTCTTCTCTCAACTCGGAGAAAATTTGGGCCCATCTCCCTCTCATTTTCCGATTGTTCATGTTTGCCTAGAATAACAAATCGTTCAAGTCCTTGAGGGTGTTCTTGTTATCGAGAGTGTGCAGTTCTCGAGTTCCAGCACCCTTCGCCAAGTGGCTGAGAATCCACCATTGGAGGAGCAGATTACAACCCTGGAAGTACCGATGTCCCTCTTTGCACTTACCCAAAGCGCGATATATGTCTGACAATATGACCGGGGCTACGGAGTAGTACTTTGTCGTTCCTTGATTCTCGTACCCTTTGAACAACGTCTGGACAAGTGTTATGACTCTGGTGTTGATGCTCAGGCTCGGGCCGTGCGGGAAGACCATCGTTCCCAACAAAGCTATGGCAAATGCCAACGGGCGGAGCTCGTTCCACTCCCTGTAGGAAATCATAAATTCCCGATTATACGCGGCATAGAAACTCGTGTGTCCAAATCTGACGTAGAGATCTCTGAACATTATGTGGGAATCTTGACACCAATAAGTGAAATCCTTTCTTAATCCTAACCAATCCGAGATGTTCTCAACGGAAGGTTTGTTGGGGATAAACACGTCTTCTTGCTTTCGGGCTCTTCTTTCTAGACCCGTGCCCACAGTGTCTATGCAATCTCTTATTTCTTCTTATGTAGTGATTTCGGCCGTTCCAAAACGGAAGACCATTCTTTGGCTGTCCCAGTACCCCGTGAGTACCTCTATCAACTCTGGCCAACCGTCCATGTTGATTAGCTCGGTCAAGGCCCCTACGTACTTGTTGAGAGTCCACCTATGATCTCCGTCTAAGTCGTTGTGCCACATTGTTAGTTGGGGTGGCGCGGAGATGACCATGTTGAATTTGGGGAAGCGGTCCATATCTGCAAAACAAAAACCCATTAGACTTTCCCCTACCCCAAGTTGGTTTTTTCACACATACACTTCCGAATGTCAAATAATATGACGCGTCGTGAGGTCGAAGACCTTAGAAGCGATTTTTGGCGGTTTTTCTACTAAAATGGACTTAATACGCCTAGGGTATTAAGTCGTCCTAGGCTAATGCCTAATTTTTGTTTTGGTTTCGCTCTAACTTAGGATTTTCTAGAATTGTTTTAAAATAGACGGTTACCCGAGTCGGACAAACATCGGGGTGGAGCTATCGAATAATGCCGGATGACCGCATTCCGACTATTTATTCGATACTCCAAAATAAGTTCTCGGGGTATATCTGAGAGAAGTCGCGGTAAGCCGCGTAACTTCCGTTTCCTAATGCAACTATTTGCCGTTCGGCGGAGTTTATGCCATGAAAAAGTGCAATTCCTAGAAAATTTAAAACTTAAACAAATAAACAGTTAATACAAATAGTCAAATAAAGTTAGTCTTTAAGGTTAGAATCCTCCAAGTCCCCAGCGGAGTCGCCATTTCTGTTTTATCGAAAAAAATGATTTTCGAAAAGAGTTTGTTTTAGTTTAAGATATTTTCGACTTTTAGGAGTCGCCACTTAATTTTTTAAGAAAAATCAAGAAAACTTTGTTTCTAAACAACTTAAACAGAAAAAATTGTTTTGAAACATTTTGGGGGGTTCGGGATTCCTATTAGTGTCTTAGGAAGGTTTCAAAGAAAGCACCTAAGACACTCCGTTTACAACGGTTATCCGGTGATTAACTTATTTGACTATTTTATTTATTGTTTTAACCTTTGCAAATTGAAGTTATTTTGAACTTATTAGAATATTACTTAGGCAATTTCTTACGAATTCTACAATGTTTATTATTTTAAGATTCTTGTTAAAGTTAAACTTTTTTAAACCTCAATTCTAAACAAACTTCAAATTTTAAACATTTATCGTTTTAAAGCTTCAATTTTTTAGTCTTTAGTTTGATAAAGCAAAAAGGCGTTCGAAGGGGTTTGGAGCTTTCTAACCTTCAACTAACGGAATTCGAGTAAAACAAATACGTAAGCAAGTACTAAAGAAAGAGAGAGAGAGAGAGAGAGAGAGAGAGAGATTCGGGTCCAAGTTTCGGATGCTGTTCGCCTTGGCCGAAACTCGAACCCACCCGCTTTTGGGTTTTTTAACCCATTTTTGTACCTGTCCTAATCTAAACATACAGATATAATTACGAGGAAATAAAAAGAAGAAACAACAAGGGCTTATGCCCATTACAAATAAATACAAGAAAATGGACATAAATAAAATTTCTTCCAATTCGGCTCTTTCGAGTTCCTTCGATCTTCATGGAACTTTGATTCTTGCATGTTTGTCTTGACTCGATGGAAAAATGTTTAGAGCCTTTATGGCTCCCTCCGGACATGCAAAGAAGAGAAGGGAGTCCCCAAAGCGGACTTGAGAGGGGTTTTTATATGCAATAAAGTAGAAATGGGTTAGCATGTTACATAATATAATAAACATGATGTATCTTAAACAGAACAGATTTTACATTGCTAAATCCAACCTTTTAGGCGAAAGGAAAACTAGTAAACATTCTTTGCCAAATCATTGTAAACGAAAGTAAAACATAAGCGTAAAGAATCTAAATCAAATGGATTTACTCCTGCGAGCTAACATGTTATGCATAAATACTAATAGGCTTGAAATAAATATAGAATGCAAAGAAATCATTATTTGGAAAAGACACCATACAAATAGCCGAGAACAATGGCAACTTAAAGCTAAGGTTTGATCTTCAAATGTAAATCAAAGGTAAGAAAACTATTGCTAGTCTAGCTGACAACATCCTCAAAAAAAAAACAGTTTCTACACCTCCATATATCAAACAATTAATTGATACTTATGATCCAAACCGAAATCGCGATTTCTAATCTAGGGATGACGGTAGCCGAAGGAAGACACATTGTAATGCTACACAAGATGAGTACTTAACATTTGAATGCCAACAGGCCAAATCTTCAAACTTCGACCTCGATTCATCCTTTCAACTTGGGGTGAAAGAATGAATGATAAGAAAGTCGAAGTTCAGCATTACTTCAAGTATAACACTACAAAGTGCTTAAATAAGAAGAAGAACACCAAAACCCATCTTCGTTAGAGTCTACGAACCTCTAAACTACAACCAAAACAACATATTCATTCAAGTAACTTAGGCAAGAACACTTGAAGTTGTAGACACGAATAAAACAAACGAGTAAACTCCAGCATACATACGCAGTGAAATCAACCCAACAATAACAAACAAACTAAGAGGCATACGACAGACATTCTCCGCCCTGAAGGCACCATATTGAAACCCAAGAAGAGAAGAAAGTTTCGAAAGAATGAGCTTACCTGTTGACGAGAAGCGAAGTGCGACGAGAGGCGAACAGCAAAACGATGACTTCCACCGTAAACAGAAACACGAACACCCGAATGGCGTCGGAAGCCAATGAATCGATTAGTTCTTCCGAAATACGCAAGAGAAGCTAAAGGCTCGAACCGTTCTCCTACAGCGACCGGAGGAAAAACCAAGTGTCTCCTCGAAAGATTCTTAGCACTCTTGTGATGGAAACTTTCTCCAATTTACTAACCTAAATCTCCTTTAATTTCCCCGAAAACCAAACAGAACTAACGCGAAAATTTTCAAAAAAAAAAAAATTTCTTAAACTTCTGTATCCTTAACTCTTGCAAAGAAACGGAAGAACCCAATCAGAAGAGCCACCCCAAGATTCTTAACCCACAAAAATCTCTCTGAATTCTCTAATGATTTTCAACTCCGAAAAATTCCAACCAAAATCTCTAACCTCCTTTTTGGAGAGGGGTGGGGGGTTTATATAGGAGAACAAATTAGGGTTTCGAAGAGAGAGGCGGGAGGATTTCTTTCAGGCCCATTTCGAATTTCAAATCCGAAAACCCTCAAACCTTATCCAAAAGAGCGAATCGAGCGGGAAAGAGGTGGAGGGTCGAGATCGATCTTTCGTACTGGACAGGCTACGTGGAGCCATCATGCGCTGGAAGGACGAAAACGCGTTGCTGCGTCAAAGCTGCAGCTGCAGGCGTCCGTTGCTGCGTACAGAGCTTGTACGAGCGCGAAGGGAGAGAGAAGAGGAGAGAGGGACGCGTGAGGGAGACGCATCGAGAGGGGTAAGAGAGGGGAGGCTGTGCGTGAGGGAGACGCGGGGGGAAGGGGTCGCGTCTGGAGAAGTTACCGTTTATGGGAGCTGTTCATTGCTGCGTTTTTTCTGGGTTTCTGTTCTTTTTTTCATTTTTTCTGGAAAATGGCGTGGTGAGGGGGCCTGAGGGAGGAAGAAAGGGGAAAAGGGATGGGTCGGGTCGGCGGGTCAAAGGGGATTGGGCGGGTTAAGGTTTTAAGTTAGGTGGGTTGGATTAGAGAGGTGTTGGGCCGAATTGGGAATAGAGGGTTGATGGGAATTAATTGGGTTGAGAGTGGGGAAGATTGGGCCTGCGAATTGGACATGGGAAATTGATTTGGGGTTGAAGAGGATGGGCTGAAATTGGAGTGGATTGTTAAAAAATGTTTGGGCCTAGGAAATAAAATAAAGGATGGGAGATTGAGTTGATTAAAATGGGTAAGGAAATTGAGTCAATTTAACAAATAACCAATTAAAATGACGAATTTGTATCGACTAATTAACGAGCCTCTTTGTATTTAATAAAATAATTATTAAAAGTCGTAAAAGTAATTCAAACGTATGACTATAATTTAGATTAACTAGTTTAACAAAACATTTAAATGTATATTTTTTTTGATGGTTTTTTTTGAATAATCATAAGATATACTAATTATATACATAATTATGTAATATATATATATATACTATCTAAAGTTATGATAAATAGAATAAAATCCATGTATTATATATATTCGTAAAATTTATAAAACTAATTAATTTAAAATATTTGGAAAATTTAGGAAGCTCGATAATTAATTTATACCGACGCGGGTCAAAAATTGGGTGTCAACATTGGTAAGTTATCACCATCCTTATAACAGTTACATCTTAGCCAACACATGACAAAATATAGTCAAGACATTTCAATTCAACATCATAACAACCCTATGATTATTAATACAAGGTATACTTCAATGCAACATCATCACTTAGTCACAATAACCATAATTAAAGTAAAGAGTTGAGATCACAAGACAAATCAAGTGTCCTTCATAATCCATCATCAAGGTCTTACTATAAACCTTAATTCAACCCAATAAGGTTATAATATCATCACACAAAAATAATCAACATGATAAAAAGTCAATTGAATCACTACATCATAATCCATCACTAGTTCATAGCTTAAGATAAAAGACTTAGGTCAAACTCATAACATACTTCATAACCTAGATCAATTACTCAAGAAATAATAGTATGGACTACAATTAATAATAATCCATTCATAATTTATAAAATAACATCACATAGTATGAATTCAACAAATAATAAATTCAATTGAACAAACATTACACAATTCATATCAAGATCACAACCTAGGGTTAAGGGGAAAAGGTCATCTTCGACAAACTAGACCAATACATCAATGAGTAGTGTAATATACTAATACTAACAGATTTTCTAGAGTAAGGGCATAATGCCCAATCTGAGTCACAAAAGGCCTGAACCTTAAAATCAAGAGAAGATGACATAAAAATGCCTAGGGTAGGATCATTTTTGATCTACCTCAACATGTGAAATGCAGCTTGAAGGTGAGGGTCCCTGGGATCTTTCATGTATTGACTTAAATGTTTAACTCCATAGGCAATATTATGTTTGGTGTGAGAGAGGAAATTTAGTTTCCCTACCAGCTTCCTATACAAGGTAGGATCACTTAATGACTTGCCCTCATGAGCTCTAAGTTTATCATTAAGATCCAATGGGAAAGTCATGGGAGTTAGACTATCACAATGGAAATCCTTGAGAAGATCATGAACAAATTTCCTCTGGGATATGATAACTCCATCAACCTTATATAAAATTTCCATATCCAATAAATAATGCAGTCTCCCAAGATCTTTGATCTTTAACTGGTCATGGAGAAAATTTTTGATACTAACAATCTCTTCAGAATCAGTTCCTGAAAGGATAATATCATCTACATAAACACCTAAAAACACAGTAGAAGAACACCTTTTTCTATAGAACAATGAATATTCATATAAGGAGTGAGTATAGCCCCTTGAACTCAAAGCTGCAGTTAGCTTCTCATACCACTGTCTGCTTGCTTGTTTTAGACCACATAAGGACTTGTTGAGTTTATAGACCAGCCCTATATGTGTCACAGCAAGACAAGGAGGGACATCCATGTAAACTTCCTCATTAAAATATCCATGGAGGAAAGCATTATTAACATCAAGTTGGTAAATATTCCACTTTTTCGTTGTAGCTACGGCAATCAAGGCTCTGACAGTTGTCATTTTAACAATTGGGGGAAAATATTTCTATATAGTCTATGCCAAGATGTTCAGTGTACCCTTTAACCACTAGCCTTGCTTTATATCTTTCCACACTACCATAAGCCTTGTGTTTGATTTTATACACCCATCGACAACCAATAGTTTTCTTACCATTAGGTAAAGAAGTAAGGGATCAAGTATTGTTATCATGTAAAGCAGCGAATTCCTGAGTCATGGTTGTTTGCCATGCAGGATCAATAGCAGCTTTTGCATAGCTAGATGGCTCACACTCATGCGTAATACTTAAAGCAAAAACTTGAATTTTTGGATCCAATTCTGCAGGAGATATATGATGTATAAAAGAAAAACATGTAGTCAATGAGGTAGGAGTTAGTGTGTGGTTTTCTGTGGGTTGTGTAGTAGGTTTAGAGTGAACATAATCTTACAAGTATGTGGGAAACTTGTGAGATCTGTGAGACTTTCTGGTTGCTATATCAAGTTGATAGGGTGTTGTTGAGGTTGAGGGAGCAGATTGTGGACTAAAAAAGTCAGGAGATGAAGGAGGATTTGTGTCACTTAACATCTCAGAATCACTTTGTACATTAGAGTCAAAAGAAGGATTAGAAGTAGGACAATCATACGGATCAGTAAAACAGTGAGTAGGAGAAGAAAAAGGAAAGGAAGTAGGATCTTTATTCATTGCAAAGGGAAAATTTTTTCATGTAAAATAACATCCCTAGAGACATACAATCTTTTAGTGGCTAGACTCATGACCTTGTATCCTTTCATATCAAATGGATATCCCACAAAGACATGTGGAGAAGTTCTAGGATCAAATTTGGATCTTTGAGTTTTAGGGAAAGTTGGGTAACACAAGCAGCCGAAACTTCTTAAATGTGAGTAAAAAGGTTTTAAACCATGCAATACTTCATATGGACATTTGTTGTTTAGAGGTGCAGCTGGAAGTCTATTAATGATATAAGTAGCTGTCAAAATGCATTCTCCCCAGTACTTTGTAGGGAGTTTGGACTGAAAAAGGAGTGCCCTGGCTGTCTCAAGAATATACTTGTGTTTTCTTTCTACCACACCATTCTGTTCAGGTGTGTATGGACAAGATTTTTGGTGAATAATATCTTTGGATTGAAAGAATTGGATAGACTCAGTATTGGTGAATTCAATCCCATTATCGGATCTAATCACCTTAATGGTAGTTTTGAATTGATTTTCAACTATATTAGTGAAAGTTTTAATAACATGTAGGGCACTACTTTTATGACTTAGAAGATGTGTCCAAGTAGACCTACTGAAATCATCTACCAAAGTAAGAAAAAATCTAAAATTGTCATGTGTGGGTGTTTGATATGGCCCCCATAAATCAACATGGACCAAGTCAAAAATGGCAGTGCTACTACGAGTGTTCTGTGGAAAAGGTAGTCTTGGTTGCCTTGCCATGGGACATATTGGGCAAATGAAAGGTTTTTTTGTGTGAGAAAATCACAGGGTGTGGAAGATATACTCTTCATTTTAACAAAAAGGACATGACCAAGTCTATAATGCCACAACAAGTCTGCATTATCACCACGGATAATAACATTGCTACCATCAGAAACAGTATTCTTATCATTAGATGAACTATTCATTACAGAATCATTTTGATTGGGTAAACATGAATGAGAAATACATTGACTATGTAACCTATTAGTTTTATGAAATGATAGACATGTGGTAGATGAAATGGAATTCTTGCCCTTTTGTAAACATCTGTTCAAAGAAGATATAAGCCATCATGAGCTTTACCAATTTCCAGAGGCCTTTTCAGCGAAGAGTCCTGCAACAGACAAGTTGTGTTAGAGAAATAAACAACACATTTAAGATTTAGAGCTAGAGAATTGATTGATATCAAGTTGTATTTGAAAGAATGAATAAATAAGACATTGTACAATATGATCTGTGAAGTTATTTGCACATTTCAAACTTCTGTGACCTTAACTTCATAGCCATTAGGTAATCTAACTAAAATAGGTTCAGGTAATGGTAAAATGTTGGTGAGGTGAAGTTTGTTAAATTTCATATGGTGTGATGCACCTGAATCTAAGATCCACAAGTCAATTTTAGCCTTATAACATTCACATGACAGTTTGTCAAAAGCTATAGAAGAAGTGCATGCAATGATACTTGCAAAATTCACAGTAGGATTTGTTGCTTGCATGTTGCTTGAATTTTTTGCCTGAAATGGTTGAAGCAGGTTGGCAAGTTGTCTATACAGTTCCTTGGAGATGCCGATGTCCTGACCCGTGACTTGACCCCCAGAATAACAGCCTTGTTTTACATTACAGTCACATGATAACACTACAGAGTTAGCTGCCACACCTTTCCCTTTGTTATTATTTCTGTATGGCTGATTAGAATTAGGATTTCCATATTGTTGTCTCTGAAATTGATTATAGTCTTGCTTTCCATTAGATTGAGGTCTTTGAGATCGATTATTGTTCTGTGAATATCCATGCAAGTGATAACATTTCGCTTTAAAGTGTCCTGGTCTCCTGCAGTGTTCACCGTATGATCTACCTCTATAATTTTGAGAAGTAGATGAATAATTCGTCTGGAAGTTCTGGATTTTTGGAGTACCTGAAGTGCCTGAAGAAATAGCAACAAGAGAGCTGGACTCAGCAAAAGATTGGTTGTTTGACTTAAACTCTCTTTGTTTTTCCTCCTGTATCTATAGGGCAAAAGCTTGTGCTATAGATGACATTGGATTCATCATCAAAATGTTCCCTCTAATCATTGTATAAACCTTATTAAGACCCATAAGAAACTGAATTAATCGTCTATCCTGTTAAACATTGTGCATCATATCTTTTGCTCCACAACTACATGTACAACTGCAGTGAGTCTTGATGCATAAACCACTCAATTCTTCCAAAAGTTTCTTCATCTTGATGTAGTAAGTTGTAACATGCATACTCCTTGAATAAGATCATTGATTTCTTTCTGAATTTTATATAACTTGGCACCATTGGTTTGATCATAACTATCCTCCAAATCAGTCCACACTTCCAAGGCACTATCAACATATGCTACACTATCAGTAATATCTCGGTTTAGTGAGTTTAAGATCCAGGATGTAGCCATATTATCACACCTCTCCCACTGTTAGTAGTTTGTATCTGTAGGAAGTGGTTTATTAGAATCTCCATTAATGAAACTAAATTTATTCTTTACCAATAAGGATCTGATCATGCCTCTTTTCCTGGTTCGATAGCCAATTCCATCGAAAACAACTGGTACAAGAGGTGCACCTGGACTGTCTGAAGGATGTAGGTATAACAAACTTCATATTTCAATTCGCTTAGTTACTTCTAGATTAGTCACCTCTACCATTGTAGTACAACAGAATCAATTAACAAAAGAAGGGATGAAAATGTGTAAGAAAACAATAGAAAAAAAATGAAGAACAACTGAAATTAAAAGGAAAACAAGGTAAACCTGAGACATTTGATCTTCACAAGAAGAACAGAGACGAAAACAAGCAGAAAGAGATCTGATCTTCACGAGAAGGACAGAGACAAAAACAAGCAGAGAGAGATCTGATCTTCACGAGAAGGACAGAGACGAAGACAAGAAGGGATGATCGATCGCTTGCTCTGATACCATGTTAAAACTCAAAATCATGGTAAACCACCATTAATGGTGGCTGCAACTAAGCTGAAAACAGAGAGGAACATTTCTCAGATTAAAAACTGAAAAAGAGAGTTATGAACTACATACACTGGTCATATAGATAAACAGTTTTAAGATTGAGAGAATATCTAACTTTAACTGATGTCTAACAGAAAAGTTAACTAACTACAAAAACTGTTAACTATAATGGAAAGCTAACTAACTAACTCTTTCATAATCTTATTAACTTCAACATTGTTTTCTTTCTTTTCTAAACAAGAGTTTATTAACCGTAAAACCCAATAACTATCATCTATATTAATTATTTAATAAAACTTTTATCAACTAAGCATTCGTAGTTGCCGAATAGTTAAAATATCCCTTTATGTTTTTCGAAAAGAGTCAAAATAGTCCTACTTCTCAAAATGACCTAGCGGATCATTACATTTAAGATTTAAAAAATAAAAATTTTAAATCCTGTAATTTCTATTATAGACAACAATGAATTTGAAATACATTCAGATGTTTCCACAAAAATGTTAGGCAACAGTAAATATGTCAAATAACATCATTTATAATACATATACTTACTTTTAAGAAATACTACCTTTAACGATTTATAATTTTATTTCAAATATATCGTCTCTCAATTCTAGATGAGTCTATTTTTGTGGAAATGATTAACTCCATTACCATTATATATATATGACTATGTAATTTAAAATATAACTCATGTTTTTAATGTACTTAACTTTTAAACTATTCCATAACTTAATGTAATGCTTACTAGTTATAACTATCACATATTTAACTTTATAGTGGATATACAATTTTTCAACTCAAGAATAAGTTTTTTTTATAATTGAAGACTCGGCCTTTCCTTTTTCTATAATTTTTTTTTTAAACTTTACTTAGATAATATTTAGAGGATTAGAAGTGTAGAAAGTTGATCAATATGAAATGAATAGAGAGATGTCATGTATTTTTGTGCACAACTTTTAAATTGACCATTAACATGAGGAATTTATTATTCAGATAGATATTTTAAAATCATTATGAAAAAAATTTGAAAATGAATAAATTATTTAATTTGTGCAAAATCACTCCATTGAAAGAAAATAATAAATGATTTTTTTCATATATTAATTTGAGAGAGTGTACCAACATATTTTTTTAAAATTATTTTCTTATTTATTTTAATCAGAATATATTTTTGAAAAATTGTATGAGAAATATATAATTATAATATTTAGTTTTATCAAAAATGTTATTTGATGATCGTTCACATGCATTTATATGATTTGTTCCTTTAGCTATATAAAATTTTATGATATTAAGTACATTGCATGAAAATAATATGATAATTATATTTTAATACAATTAAAATGATATAATATTTTTCTTTACATGTTTTTTATCATATTTTAATGTTTCTTGTCTAGTTATTTTATTTTCTTGTATTAATTATAATTTTAGTATTTTATTAAAATTTATATTCCACAATTCTTTAATCATAGTGATGGATAGTTATTTAATGTAATTTGAGTTTTTATTTAGGTGAGAAGTTAAAAATTTTATAGTACATAAATCACATAAATCTTTTGTTTATGCTTATTAAATTAAAATGTGTAGAAAATGACCAAATGATTCTCTAATCTATAGTCGAATTCTCAACTACACAATTATACTTTATGGTGGTTGTAAGAGGGCTGATCTAAGAACATAAATAGTTCACCGATCTAACCCACTTTGGCAACAACAACCTTGTCGACTTCAGCCTATAAACACTTAGCCAAATTCAGGATTGTTTCGGTATTAACTCTAAAAATAGGTATCAACGTTTTTTAGACTAAATTTTGGAATTTTTAAACAACATAAGACAATAGACAACAATATGATTAATACCACGAAAATATAAAATGAGACAAAGGCAACCAACTTTACACAAAACTTAATTTTCAATTTGTATTAATAAAGTGAATACAAGAGCACTCCCAAATCGTACCAACCTTGGCACTATAAGATCACCCTAGAACTTAACTTAGATTTAACACTCTAATTAGTATTCCCTAATACTTAGAACAATCAAATCCACAATACATCATAAGGCAGCCTGTACATTTATAGTATTATGTGCAGCAAACTACCAACAAGTGGCATAATAAGAATAAAACACTTGTTAGCTTTAGCCTGATTTTATCCTATGTAGTTGACACCCCACAACTACTTTGTATATTAAAAATAAGTCAAGCAAGGCGCCAAAAAGAATTTCCACACAAAATGAGATAATGCTTCACTTTTTGTAACCGCCGGTCATGTGCTTGGCATGTGTTCTGTAACCGCTGGTCAGCTTTGAGTTTGCTTTCCTTTGGACGAGCTACACCCATGTTTAACACTTTCATACTTAGACTTTTCAGCCTTGCATTTCTCCCACTCAATGTTGCCACGCCACGGTCATAAATTTATGCCATTGCTTCAGCTCATGTTAGCATCAATGTCCTTCTAGTATTGCAGCCTTGCTGGTCGTTTGCCCTTGTTCTATATTTGAATATCAATGCTATGTCATACAACATTGTTAAGATTTCATCTGGTCAAGCCCTAACCAAGCTTCGTTGCCTTCAAGTCCTTGGTCCTCACTTGTTGCTTCAATATTAGGCCATGATGCCATTGTGCACACCTTAGTTTCGTCAACAGTCCATCACCAACTTATCCTTGCATGTTTGTTTCATTAGCTTATGCAAGTGACAAGGTTAGCTTGCTTAATACCTTGTTCATGCTGTCATTTCATTGAGTGACTTGGATTAGGGGACTAACAGTCCACCCCCACCAGTTTCCTTCATCGCCCTCGATGAAATAAATTGAGATACAACAGCCACTTTATGCTACTTGTTCCTCATCTTGTCCAACATCATCACTCTCATTTAAAAAAAATTGACATTGTGTGGTCCATCACAAATAAAACAACCACAAACTTTGCTTTTTCATTACCTTTGGACGATCCAACCTCTTGTTTTTCCTTTCCTTTGACCTTGTCTTCAACATTAGGATATTTTTTCTTCCAATCCTTCACTTTATCTTTCATTTTAGACTTAGAAGAAACAGAAGAATTTTCAGCATCATCTCGTCCTAAATGAAAATATGCCAATGCATTTGCAGCTGCAATTGTACTAGGTAGATCTTTAATGTTCTGTCTTCGTAGTTCATTATGTGCCCATTTCTGTAATCCATAAAGGAAATTATGCAATTTATCCTCCTCGGACATGTTATTAATATCCAGAGTCAAAGAACAAAATTTCTTGACATAGTCTCTAATAGATCCGGTCTGCCTTAGAGTCATCAAACGATCTCTAGCAATCCAAACTACATTGCGAGGGAAGAATTGATCCTTTAACTTTTTTTTCCAGAAGTTCCCACGAATCAATCTTATGACGTTTAGCACTTACTTGTTCAGCCATTCTTGTAAGCCACCACAAGTTTTCATCATCCGCAAGATACATAGTAGTAATTTACACATTATCATATTCACGTGGATGGACTGCAATGAAGTATTGTTCCATGTTCCATAAGAAGTTTTCGAGTTTCTTGGCACTGCTTGTGCCTCCAAAGGCCTTAGGCTCAGGAATTTTCAGTTTTGAGGATTCCTCACAATGTGTTGTAGAACCAGCAATGGCCAAATGCAAGATGGAATGTTCAGCATAAAGAATTTCTTTTTCCTTAAACAGATTGTAAATTTCAGTTCAAAGTTCTTCATTGTCCTTCATCACTCCATCAATTTGTAAAGACATTGCCTCACGAAGACTAAGGTTCTACACTAATTGTTCTTTAATGTCTGCCTGATATGAACCCAATTCTGAAGGAAAACTTTCACATTCAGTTTTCATACCATCGAACTACGTGTGCAGATCCACCAAATTTGGGTCATCAAGCCGCTTCTCAGTCAAGCCAACAAAATCATTGATCCTTCGTACAAGTTCTCATATTTCAATGTTCGTCACCATGATCTGATTTCTTCTAACACCAAGCTCTGATACAAACTGTAAGAGGGCTGATCTAAGAAAATAAATAGTTCACCAATCTAACCCACTTTGGCAGCAACAACCTTATCAACTTAAGCCTTTCAACATTTAGCCAAATTCAGAACTATTTTTGGTGTTAACTCGAATAGGCAGCAACATTTTTTAGACTTAATTTTGGAAATTTTAAAAAACATAAAACAGTAGACAACAATATGATTAAACACACGAAAATATAAAATGAGACACATGCCAACCAACTTTACAAAAAACTTAATTTCCAACTTGTATTAATAAAGTGAATACAATAACGCTTTCAAATTGTACCAACCTTGGAACTATAAGATCACCCTAGACCATAACTTAGATCTGACACTCTAATTAGTAATCCGTAATACTTAGAACAATAAAATCCGCAATACACCCTAAGGCAGCCTGTACATTTATAATATTATGTGCAGCAAACTACCGACAAGTGGCGTAATAAGAATAAAACACTTTGGCTCTAGACTGATCTTATCCTATGTAGTTGACACCCCACAACTACTTGATATATTCAAAATAATTCAAGCAAGGCGCCAAAAACAAGTTCCACTCAAAATGAGATAATGCTGCACTCTTTGTAACCACCAATCATGTGCTTGGCATGTGTTTTGAAACCGCTGGTAAGCCTTGACTTTGCTTTCCTTTTGCACGAAGTACTCCCACGTTTAACACTGCCATACTTAGACATTTCATCCTTGCATTGCTTCCACTCAATGCTGCCACGCCACGGTCATAAATCTATATTGCTTCATATCACATTGGCATCAATGTCCTTCTAGTGTTGCAGCCTTGCTGGTCGTTTCCCCTTGTTCTTTATTTGAATATCAATGCTATGTCATACAACATTGTTAAGCTTTCATCTGGTCAAGTCCTCACCAAGCTTCCTTGCCTTCATGTCCTTGGTCCTCACTTGTTGCTTCGATATCAGGAAATGGTGCCATTGTGCACACCTTAGCTTCGTCAACAGTCTGTCGCCAACTTAGCCTTGCATGTTTGTTTCATTGGCTTATGCAAGTAACAACGTAAGCATGATTAATACCTTGTTCATGCTGTCATTTCATTAAGTGACTTAGGTCAGGGGTCTAACAGGGGTCCTATTACCCCCTTAAACTATTTTAAAATGGAATATATACAACCCTAAAACTAGACCATCACATTCTTCCTTGTTGTGTACATCATGTGTTATATATATAAAAAATGTAATTCTATATATTTTCTTCATCATCTTCTTCCTCTTCATTTTGTCCTAAGTCATGCTTTAAAAATATTTATCTCTCCCCACCCCATTCCTCTCTAATCACATCTACTCCCACCTTCAATAACCCACAAATTAAGTATCAACATTCATCAGCAACACCACAATAATTACCTTATTAACCCTCTCCCGCTCAAATTTCATAATTGTAACTACAATTTCAAGCTCGAAGTTTTTGCTAATCGACTTAAAATTTAAGATAAATATGCCTTTTATTTATTTTTTAAATAGTGAAGAATTTACGCCTTCTACTTCTTGAAATTTTTATTATGTATAGGTTAGAATCCTTCATCGTACGTTAATAAAAACTAAAAATAAGATCATGAGGTTGATAATTCTTGCTCGAACAAGAAAATAATAGCTTTAATTTGTTTCTTTACTACATAAATAATAGTCTCTATGATTATGTGGTGATTTTGATGGTTTATTGATGTGAGTTTTTATAGGGAGATAAATTATGAAAAAATATTAGCATTGAGTGAGGACATGGGGTTGCTATTGTGATAGTTGTTCAACAATGGTAATGGAGATTTATAGGTAGGGTGGGTGTTGATGATAGAGAGAGAGTGTCATGACCTAGACAGTCGTGATTGACACCCACACTAACTCTCATGTGGGAGAACTACTAGTACCGTAAAACTAAACCAAATAATCTAAATATTAAGATATTTAAGTTACAGAAGCAAGTTAAATAAATAAGTAAGACATTCCCATAAACCTTAACAAGGATTTTAATGAACGAATTAAACAATTGATAAGGATAAAGAACATAGAACCGGAAAGTCAATGTACGAAAACTACTACGAAATAACAAGTCTAAACCAAAAGGGTCGTAGTCCCCAACTACTAATTAATCACTAACTAAACAAATATATAAGTCCGGAAATTGTGGACTTAGACGCAAGAGAACTATATGGCAGCCCAAAAGATACGACTCACTCTTGAAGTCGATGGATAATCTCTAGTATCCTAAGCCAGGTCTGTCAATAGCCGCTTCAAGATTCCATGTACTCAACAAAAATATGAGCAAGTGCAAAATCAGTACACAATAACAGTGTACTAGGAGGATCACGCGACTATCAAACTTGTGCAACATAAACAAGTCGAACAACATTGTAATCACATGCATATATATCAGCATATCAATATCATCATCATCATAAAGAATCAACAACAAATTTTACATGTTTCATCACATCATTGGTCGTCTCACAAAACTCAAACCCAAAACAATTAGTTTGGTGAACGTGGAAATCTGATCCCATAGTTGTGCTGGAACGTGGAAACCCAATTCAAAGTTATGTCGAAATGTGGCAACTAGTACTAGTTAGCTTGTCGAAACCTTGCAATCCGATCCCCATTCGCACACGACAAGTATGTCATCAAGATCATACATTTACATCATGATTTCATGGTTTCATCATTCACTTATCTCATTTACAACAATATAGATCAATATTGCAACATTCATACTCATAAAAAAATCACACTGAAGCAAGAACATGCATACATCTCAAGATCATTAAATCATAACCATCACCTACCTCGAAAAAAGTTTAAAACCCTAAGAAAATTAATTCTCCCCTTTTCGAATTTGTTTGGATTATTCTTGATCTACAAACAATCAATAATATATGAAAATCAATAAACAATCACTAATTGCCCGTATTACTAACAATGCTCAAGAAATCCTTCCCATCAATATCCCATTCTATTGCGTTTTATGGATCAAAAATGGATTCGAGGAATTAAAAATATTACCTTTAGCCTCAAGAACGGTGGAAAATGAGTTAGAATCATTTGGGTCGTTCATTATCTCTAAAAGTCAAAAAGTGTCAAATAAGGTAGTTTAGGAGTTTTATTAACGACTTAATTCACGTCTATCCCGCTACACCGGCACCATCCCGCTTTAGTGACGGCGCTACAACGATCCAAATTCCGCTACTACGGCACAAAGTGGAACAGTGAGCTCCCTTCTTGAACTTGCGATTTTAAGTCCCATGTTATCCACCACGACATCCACCATCCCGCTACAACAACCCCTCTACAACAAAATAACTTCCGCTACAACGGCACAAAGCGAGACACAAACATTTCAGAAGAATTTCAATTCCCCCTTTTTACAACCCACTACGCTCAAAAAATACCCTTAATGCTAAGATCGATTCTCGGAGATCTACTCATTCAAATTCAATTTCGTAAAATCGTACATGTTGATTAACGAGTTATTGAACACCTCGTGTAGCTGAATTTTTAATTAAGTCACCCGACTGCTACCGGATTTTCCTATAGCTTAAAGACTCCAATTCCTCCAAATTTCGACAAGGTTGGGAAATATTCAAATATTCCAAAAAGTTTTTTCAGGCTCCGATTTTCCCTCGTTGATATTTCTATAACGACGGAGTTCGATCGTTATAGAGAGAAGGGGAAAATGATAAAGGAAAAGAAATGAAAAGAAGTAAAAAAAGCAGGATTAAAGGAAAACGTTGAAAATGGTATTTAACAAAAAGTTAAAAATATTTTTAAATTTTTTTTATCAATTCTTGTCTCTCAAATGCCTTTGAGAGTGTGAATGCACTCTGTGTGAAATGTCAGCACTTAACGGTATATTTTTTCGCATCAAAATAGTTTGAAGGGGTAATAAGACACTCATAAGATATAAATGTATAGTTGAGAATTCGGCTCTATGTTAAATTTATATAAATGAATATGTTAATGAAAAACAAAAACAGTTTTATAACTCCCTATTAGCCATACATTACTACAAGTCGATAAAAATTTGTGTTAATAACATTTAACTATTCAGTATTTATTTTAAATTAAAATAAAAAATAATGTAATAAATAAATATGATTATTTTAAATAATTACGTCAAAATAAAATATGTTTCAAGACTTCTGTTGATACATACGTCACCTTTAACCATATCATCATAAGAATTTAAATACTTTGTTTTACCAGTTGATCTTTTAACTCTTTAAAAAATATAAAAACTAAATATAGAAATTACTAAAAAAAATTCATACAGTTTTAGTTTTTATTAATATTTCATATTTGTTTATGCTTATTAATAATTGTTTATGCTTTTAGTTTTAAAAGAAGTTCATTTATGAAGTTTATATAAGTGAGTATGTTAGTGAAATATTAACATAAAGATAATAACTTCAAAATCTAAATATAGTATATGTAGATAAAGACAATTAGGGAACTCTTATTATGAAAAGTGTAAATCAATTTATTTGTTTTCTATTTCTTTTTATGCATAATTTAATTTGATCATATAACTTGTTTCCTTCTTCTTTGGATGTGATTTTGTAGTTATTGACACAAAGTCTCTATAATCAACTTCATACTTAGAATTAACACTATCGTTGAGATTTGATAACTTTTACTGATTTTAAGTTTTATTTGCAGGATGATTGATGTTTAATACGTTGGATTTGAATCTTTATTTTTTATTATATTGTTAAAGTTATTATGTATGCATATTTAACGTGAGGTATTTATTTCATAATATTATTTAATAATAAATTAAATTTTAAAATTGTTAATAAATTAATATTACATATACTAGATTATATTAAACTAGTGAGGAGTTGTTCGTGTTGTGCACGAGCCCAATATTTATTTTCTTGTGCTAGAACTTTAATATGTCCTGTAAACCCAAGCAGAGCCGCAATTTTGTACATTTACTTGTTTGTTAGATATTGTAGCAACCATGTGTCTTTTTTTCTGCAAAAAATAGTCTATATATTTCATGCCGTCTAAGCTTCATCTTGGCAGACCTTTTTGTTTGGGGGGCATCCTTAGTTTCTTTAGAATTCATTTGCCCTGCAAGTTCAGTGTACACATCCATTTTAAACTAGTAAAGAACAGCAGTTGTCATTGTATAAAGTAGTATTAAATTTTATAATTAAAGCAACTCAGTATATGCAATGTTCTATGATTTGTAAAAATGTTAGTGTATGTATTGAATTTGCCAAAACAAATACCATTTGATAGGAACAATGCTATCTGCACGGTTTGATCTTTGAGGTTTGGATATTGAAGTAGTATTAGTCAATTGAAGACAACAGCGAGAAGAGACAAGGTAGACATCTTAGCAATTATGTACACAAAATTGAATAGTCATTTATTGCTACTACTGTTTTTTTGTTGCTATGTTAGCAAACATGTTAAAATCAAATAAACATGTCTTCCTCCATATATTGTAGTTGCTAACTTGTTCTTATCGAGGAGAAGATGCCCTTAGGTGGACAATTTTTCTGTAAAAAGAGTGAAAATTTGACACGAAAACTAATCAAAATAAGTTTCACTTATTACCACATCTTCCAATTCGCCCGTGCTAGCTCAGGCCCAGTATATGTTATTTTTTATTGCATTTTATGTGACACAGATAAAATTTGAAGAGTTAATTCAACTATATATTATTTTAAATACGTTAAGTTATTAATTATTGTAATTTATTTTATATTATGTAATTTTAAGTAGTATATGTTATCTTTCTTGTCCCCATATATATGACAGAAATATAATTTCAAGAGTCAATATGTTGTTAATTATCGCGTGGCAGCACACATGTGAAGCAGACAAATTGGTTGTCTCTTGTATTGTTAAAATGGAACAACTAAAATATGAATAAGAAATATATTTACGTATACAAAATGTCAAAAGCCTCAAATCAATAAATAAGTTCAAATAATCAAAGACCCCTACTAATTAAAAAACAAATTTTCAAGGTGAAAATCTCGTAAATCAAGTAGTAGATGTAGAGATCCTTAATTATCGAAATAATACTCCCTCCGTCCACTATTAGTTGTCATACTTTCCATTTTACAGTCAAATCATAAAAATATTGACTAAAATTCTACAATATATTTTTTCATTATATTGATATGCAAAAAATTGCAATATAGTTTTGAGTATCTAAATTTTTTAGTTAAAATATCAAATTAATGTAATCTAATTTAACTTTGAAAATTCGTTAAATTGACTTTTAAAAAGCGTAACGTAATAAATAAAAGTAAATTGAGGGGGTAGTTGATTTACGGGAAAAAAAGAAGCTGAAATTAAAACAGAAATAAAAAACGATGTTGGCATGGTTCGTACCCTAGACAATGGTGTTGAAATATGAAGCCTAATCCAGTAGGCCAAATAGTTGGGTGTTTAAATAAGCACACAGCTAAAGCAGACATGTTAACCTTCAATTGTGTGCTTATTGTCACTTATATATAAGTAGTAGAAGTAGAACTAGATATAGAGAATAAAAGAAAACATACTAATAGAAATATATTTATGACAAATATTTATTCCATTGTTCTTTTCACTTCTTAAAAAGAAAAGTGAAGTAAAAAATACAGTAAGTTTTAGAAAAGAATGGTCATAATACATTTTGAAACTTTAATGGAACCCCAAGTTAAGTAAATTATTAAGAATAAGGATTGTAGTTGGAGAAGCGGAGGCGTTATAGATTCACAAGTTGAAGTTTATGGGCGATCAGAATTCAGAAATGGGTAATTAATTTGAATTTCAAGGATCTTACGTCGTCTTAGGGTAAGTTTACTTCTTTTTCAGTCTGGATTGGATTGAATTGATGTATCTTTTTAATCAACAGTAGTGTAAATTTTCTGATATAATGAAATTTGATTGTATTAGCCAAATTGCAACCACTGGACTCAATAATCCTGCTCTTGCTGTTCAAGTTGATGATTATTCACTTCTTATTGCTAAAGTCATTTCTTCCTAAAAGAGATTTATCCTCTCTTTCTCCAGCATGCTAGATTGAGTATCACTTAATAAATATTGTCTAGTTTGCAATGTAAAAAATGTCCATTAACATCTTGATCAAACTTGGTATCCTCTCCTTTAAATTATTATCATGAATAAAAACTGCTTTTTTTCCCCAATAACCAAGCTAATTTATATGAAATCTTAACTCTCCATATGACCTAGATTGTTCAATTCCTTTTAAGTTAATTTATCTAAAACTTCCCCGGCTTGTGCCCTTGCCAGATTTTACAATCCTTTCTTGTTGACCACCCCTTGCCAGATTTTACAATCCTTTCTTGTTGACCACCCTTTAAACTGTTCCAAGACAATATAAAACTCTCTTACTCAGTAATTCTGAAGCTTAGATTCAGTGAAAAGGAAATAAACGACTGTGTTATGGTATATGCTAGGGATAAAGTGCTTGGCCTTGACGGTTGGTTACACCATGACATTTTTCATAGCTTGTTGGGATATGGTCAGTATAGATGTAGTTGCATCTGTATAGAATTTCTACACTTAAGAGCTTTATTTGAAAAAAGTTTCAATCTGATCTTCATAGCACCGATACCATAAAATACTAGGCCAAAGTAGTTGAAGGTCTTTAGACTTATAAGCATAGTAGGAAGCATTTACAAGATTCTATAAAAAATTATGGCTGAAAGGCTCATGAAAGCTGGTGGATGCTCAACAATTGGCCTTTATAAAAGACAGACAGATCATGGATGCAATTTTGATTGCAAATGAGTGTGTGGATGGTAGAAAGATCAGCCAGGTCTCACGGATCCTTTTTTTTTGAACTGGTAAAAGTGTGTTCCTCAGCATTAAGGACATGCTGGACACTAACAAAAAGTGTTGGGTAAAAAAACACCGCAACTAAAAAACAAGATACTTACAGAGATCTTAATATTATATACAAACTGATCTATATCCTCTAAACCTACTTCTTTACACCAAAAGTAGAAAGATATTATACAATTTCATTTATCTTTCTGGATGGAATTGGATCTATATTCATAACACCTCCTATTTCTCTCCCTCCACACTGTCCACCAAATGCATTTTGGAATGACCCTCATCCATTTCTTTTGACTTTTGCTGCCTAGCTCCTCTTTTCATCCAACAACTTAGCAAATCTGCAGTATGCTCCGGCATAGTCCAACTTGTCTTTGTTTTGTTGAGAAATAGATACCAAAGTTGTGTTGTAAAGGTGCAGTGCAAAAATAGATGACCGTTTGTTTCATTTGTTTTATTGCATAAGAAGCACATGGAGACTATGATGACCCTTTTTTCTTCACAAACTTTTTGTGTCAGGCATGCTCTTTTAACAACCAACCAAGTAAAGCATTTTACCTTGGTTGGGGATGGACTATTCCAGAAGTTTCTCCATATTTTTGGTTGCCCTCTACACTGTACCCTTTCTTACATTTTATAAACCCTTTTAACATGAAATTTCCCATCAATATTGTGTTTCCATCTTAATGAATCTGGTTCAGCAATAGTGCCATTGATATAATCAATCCTATTTAGCAAATCGGCTACTTTATTGATCTCCCAGTCATTTACCAATCTCCTCAAGAATATGTTCCATACCTACGCACTCCACATATCGTAAATGGTGCCGTCTGTGTTGTTACTTAGAATAAATAGGTCTGGAAAATTCTCTATTAATGGACTTCGGTCCTTCCAAGCATCCTTCCAGAATTTTATTCTTTTCCCATATCTAACTCTCTTCTGCAAGTTTCCTTCTAATTTCTTCCATAGATGTCTAATGGTCTTCTAGACTCCAACACCATAAGTATCAGTGCTCATCTTGGTACACCATGGGTTGAGTTCACAAAACTTGCGTCTAATTACCTCCCTCCATAATGAATGATCCTTCCCATTGTATCTCCAGAGACATTTCATCAATAAATTATTGTTCTGTGCTCTCAGATTTCTGATGCCCAAGCCACCTTGTTCTCTACTGTGCATTGTTGTCTACCAATTGACTAGGTTATATCCTTTGCCCCCTTTACAGCCATGCCACAGAAAATTCCTCCTAAGTCTATCAAGATTTTTTATAACTTTGGAAGGTATGGGATATAGACATTACATACATAGGAAGTGCATCCAGTACAGAGTTGATAAGGATGAGCGTCCCTCCTAGTGATATGTACTGTGCCTTCCACCAAGCCAATCTTTTTTAAGTTTTCTCTAATATTGCGTCACAAATTTCCCCTTCCTTGTGTTCACTGCCTAGAGTCATACCAAGGTATTTAGTTGGCATATTTTTAACTTTGCACCCTAAAATGATTGCAAGATTTTGGATATTTGGCACCTCTTTTATCTGGAAAAACTGGTTTTTCCCCATTTAACTTTCAAGCCAGAAGAAGCTTCAGAAATAGTCAAAATCATTCTGATGTAACATATTTGTTTAACCTTTGCCTCCCAAAATATCACTGTGTCATCTGCATACTCTGCATAATGTAGGGACATTCCTCCATTATTTCCACTCTGCTATTTCCTATCTCAAACCCTTAAATCCATCTATTTTGTAATGCTATCCTCATCATGATATCAAATCCATCCATTTCTAGTATAAACAAGAAAGGAGACAGGGGGTCACTTTGTCTAAGACCCCTTCAATGCAAAAGTCAATCCATTTAAACCATTTCTCACTAAAGCCCATTTGACTTAGAGTATTCAACAAGAATCTCCGGTTGACATGATCATAGGCTTTTTTAATGTCGAACTTACACATGACACCTGCATTTGCCCCTTTAAGTCTTGAGTCGACACACTCACTGACAATTATGGTTGCATCCATGATCTGTCTTCCTTTTATAAATGTCATCTGATGCTTGTTAACTAAATTGTTAACCACCTTCTTGAGTCTTTCAGCCAGTATCTTTGCCACAACATTATATATTCCACCTATGAGACTTATAGGCCATAAATCTTTCAACTATGAAACTCCAACCTTCTTTGGGATCAAGGCTATGAATGTTGCATTGAGGCTTTTCGCAAACTTCTGATATTCATAAAAATATTGGAGAGTATTCAGAATGTCCTCCTTTATAAGTTCCCAGAAAGCCAAATAAAAGGACGTAGGAAATCCATCCGGCCCTTGTGCTTTCTCTATTGCACACAATTTAATGCCTTCTAAGATTTCATCCTCTTCAAATTGCCTTTGTAGCTCCTCCTTTTCTTCTGCAGATATCCTTGTAGCTTCATGTAGCACTAATTCAAGCCTCCACTCTTCTTCCTCCTTATATAGGTTTTTGTATTAATTTTGAATAACTTCTTTGATCCCCTCTACATCTACACCTCTATACCATCCACCTTCAAGAAATCTATGGAGTTTACCCTTTTATGAGATGTAGCTATCCTATGGAAGTATTTTGTATTTTTGTCTCCATATTTCAACCACCGTATTCTTGACCTTTGCCATCAAGATATCTCCTCATTTTTTGCAACTTCTTCAAACTCTAAAGTCAAATTTGATTTTTGCATTGCCTCAACATATGTGAGAGCTCTTTGTTCCTGGACTGCTTCCAAAGCTGCAAGCTAGTTTAAAATATCACCCTTTCTTTGTTTCCAGTTGCCTCTGTTGTTTCTACTCTTGTCTTTTAACTTTTCTTTTAGCATCTTCATTTTCTCAGCTAAGATATAGTCAGGCCTTCCGTCAACAACAAAATCTCCCCACCACTGTTGTACCTATTCTTTGAACCCTTCTACCCTTAGCCACAAACTTTAATATTTGAAGTATTTTTTCTTTAAGTTAAGCTCTCTACAAGATAACATGATTGGATTGTGGTCAGATCCTATATTTGGTAATACTGCATGTGTGATGAGAGTAAACTGCTCTTCCAATGATGAAGAGTATAAGAATCTATCGATTTTTGTGGCACTTCTATGATTCTCCCCCCTTCTCCAAGTATAAGATCCTACAAATATAGGAGGATCCACAAGCTCCATCTCTCCAATGCATTTAGAGAACTAGACATTGCTCCATTTGGGGTAACAGATTACATTAAAATCACCTACCACCACCCAAGGTCCTACACACACACCCGCTGAATATATCTCCCCCCATAGCTCTCTTGTGTCCACTCTTTTGCAATCAACATACACTACTGTAACAAACCAAAAAAAATAAAAATTTTCACCTGACATTTTACAAGTTATATGGTTGCCATGTTCTACAATTTCCCCTTTCAAAACTGTCCTGTCCCATAAAATAATTATGTTGCGGAAGCCGAATATATAGAGAGTGATGGAATCACAACTGCTATATTTAAATGTAGTTAATAAATAGTAAATGAGACAACAACAAAAAGAACACCAGGAATTAACGAGGTTCGGCAAACATTTGTTTTCTTTTGCCTACTCCTCGGACACAACCAATCAATATTTATTTCACTCCAAAAGAGTACAAGTTAAATACTACAAGAGAGAAAGGAGAACAAATGCCTTAGGAGATGTTAAGGCAAGTTAGAGGTGTGTTACAAATGAATTAGGAGCTATCTATATATAGGAGTGAATTCTTCCTATTGATGTCATCCATGACATCACAATATGTCAACATTTACCTTGTGAAATCAATTTATGGTTCACCTTAATTTCACCTACAAAAGTTGCTATCTTGGCTTTTCTACCAATGAAGAATTATCCTCCTAACTACCATATCTTCTCATTAATCCATTTTTGAATCTTGTCAAATTTAACAAATCTCCACCTTGGCAAGATTCTCCAGTTTCAACTTTCTCTCAACAACAATTTTGATTGTGTCTTCAACCTTAATTTTCAATATTCAACAATGTTGATCAAGTTCAAACAATGTTGAAACTTGACCGCAGTCACCACTTTTGTCAACATATCGGCAGGATTATCTGTAGTATGAATTTTCTGCATTATGACTCCACCATCTTCTATGATTTCTCGTATGAAATGATATCGGACGTCAATGTGCTTCGTCCTTGCATGATGAACTTGGTTCTTTGCTAATTGAATAGCACTCTGATTATCACAAAATATTGTGATTTCTTCTTGTCCAATACCAAGCTCTCTAAGCAATCCTTGAAGCCAAATTTCTTCCTTCGCAGCCTCTGTAATTGCCATGTACTCTGCCTCAGTGGTAGACAAAGCAACTGATGACTGCAAAGTAGACTTCCAACTAACTGGTACATTTGCAATAGTGAAAACATAACCAGTAGTTGATCTTTGTTTGTCCAAATCACTTGCATAATCTGAGTCACAATATCCAACAAGATATTGACTATCTTTCTGCTCGAAAACCAAACCAACATCTACAATATTATGAATATACCGTAGAATCCATTTTACAGCCTGCCAATGATCCTTTCCAGGATTGTGCATGTACCTGCTTACAACTCCAACAGCGTGTGAAATATCTGGCCTTGTGCAAACCATTGCGTACATCAAGCTACCAATAGTATTAGCGTATGGTACTCTTGACATATATTCTCGTTCAACTTCATTAGTAGGTGACATAGCATCACTAAGCTTAAAATGAGGAGCAAGAAGAGTGCTAACCGACTTCGTTTTTTATTCATACCGAATCGCTTTAGTACTCTCTTCCAATATTCCTTTTGAGATAAATAGAGTTTCTTTGAATTTATATCTCTTTTTATCTCCATGCCAAGAATCTTCTTTGCCTCACCCAAATCCTTCATCTCAAACTCCTTTGTTAGGTGATTCTTTTTCTTCTCAATTTCCTCTTGACTCTTAGAAGCTATCAACATATCATCAACATATAGGAGAAGGTATATAAAGGAATTATCTTCAAGCTTGCGCAAATACACACAATGATCGTATTTGCTTCTTATGTACCTTTGCTGCAACATAAACTTGTCAAATCGTTTGTACCATTGTCTAGAAGATTATTTCAATCTGTACAATTATTTTTCAAGTTTGCACACCATATTTTCTTTTCCATCAACTTTGAATCCTTCTGGCTGAGTCATGTAGATTTCCTCTTCCAAGTCTCCATGTAAAAATGCAGCTTTTACATCCAACTAAACTAGTTCAAAATTTAACTGTGCTACCAAAGCCAACAAAACTCTAATGGAGGAGTGTTTCACAACTGGAGAAAACACCTCATTATAATCAATTCCCTCCTTTTGAGGATATCCTTTGGCCACCAATCTTGCTTTGTAGCGAACAGCTTCTTGGATAGGAAATCCTTCTTTCTTTGCAAATACCCATTTGCACCCAATTGCTTTCTTTCCCTCTGGGAGATTGACCAATCTCCATGTATGATTCTGATGAAGGGACTACATTTCTTCATCCATTGCAATCCTCCACTTATCTTCTTCTGAACTTTGGACTGCGTCTTTATAAGTGGTAGGAATGTCATCAGCTGCAATTGAGTCCGCACAAGCCACCATATCTATGAGTCGAGCAGGTTTTCTTAATGTCCTTTTTGGCTTGCCGGTTGCTATTGATTCAAGTTGTGGTTGAGGTTCTTGAGATGGAACCTCCTCTTCGACTGGCTCTCCTTCAAGAGGAAAATTTTCTGTTGTTTCCTCGTTTGATCCCTGTATTGGGAAAATTATCTTTCCCTCAAACTCCACTTGCTTTGAAGCACCATCAATTTGTTTGGCTTCTTCAAGTGTTACCTTATTTGTCAAGGAAGATTCATCAAAGGTAACATCCCTGCTGAAATTAACTTTTCTTGTCTCTGGACACCATAAACGGTATCCTTTGACTCCAGAAGTAATTCCCATAAATAAAGCTTTCTTTGCTCTTGGGTCCAGTTTTGACTCTCTTACATGATAATATGCAACTGAGCCAAATACATATAAAGAACCATAATCTTCAGCAGGTTTTCCATACCATTTTTCAAATGGTGTCTTCCGACTAATAACAGCAGATGGTAGACGATTAATGAGGTGGCACGCATATGTTATTGCCTCAGCCTAAAATTCTTTGCCCAAGCCAGCATTGAACAACATACATGGAACTTTCTCCAGCAAAGTTCGGTTCATGCGTTCTGCCACTCCATTCGGTTGTGGTGTATTTTTGACGGTGACATGTCTAAGGATGCCATTTTCTTCACAAATTTTCTGAAAAAGATGATTTTTGTATTCGCCACCATTGTCTGTGCGAAGACACTTGATCTTTCTGCCACTTTGAGTTTTTATCATCGCCTTCCATTTGAGAAAAATTCCCAATACTTCATCTTTTGTTTTCATCGTATACACCCACAATCTTCGAGAAAAGTCATCAACAAAGGTTACAAAATAGTGTTTCCCACCTAATGAAGGTGTTTTGGAAGCACCCCAAACATCCGAATGAACATAATCCAAAATACCTTTAGTATTATGGATAGCTATTCCAAATTTAACCCTTGTTTGCTTTCCTTTGATACAATGCTCACAAAACTCCAAGTTGCACGTTTTTACTCCTTTTAGCAATCCTTTATCTGATAAAGTTTTCAAGGATTTCCCTCTAGCATGCCCCAAGCGCATATGCCACAGCTTGGTCATTTCTGCCTCCTTCTCGTCATTGGATGTTGTTGCCGCTGTCCCAATAACTGTACTACCTTGATAGTGGTACATGTTATTATTTCTTCGAATTGCCTTCATTACCACTAGTGCACCAGAGCATATTCTTATCACGCCATTATCTGCAATGACTTTGAACCCCTTTGATTCTAGGGCTCCTACAGAAATGATATTTTTCTTCAAATCTGGTACATATCGAACATTTGTTAATGTTCTACTTAATCCATCATGGTTCCTTAAGCGGATTGAACCAACACCATATGCGGTAAGAGGATTATTGTTTGCAGTGTGAATAACTCCACATTCTCATACATGTAATTCAATAAACCAGTCCCGATTGGGACACATATGATAACTACAAGCTGAATCCATCAACCATACATCAGATGATTTGGATGGATCTGTTGTAACTAGTGAGTAATCAGAATCATCACAATCAGCCACATTTGAATCCACGACAGCCTTCCCATTATTTGGTTTGGCTATACTATTCAACTTTGGACAGTCTTTCTTCCAATGACCTTTTTCTCGGCAAAAGGCACATTCATCTTTGCTGAGTCTCGATCTTGACTTGGATCTCCCTTTCTTCGTTCTCATATGATTTTGAGAACGACCTTTCGCAACTAGTGCTTCTGCTTCTCCGCCTTTTTGTTTTTCTCTCTTTCTTTGTTCATAACTGTATAAGGCAGAACAAACTTCTTTGAGAGATACTTCATCATTCCCATGCAGTAGAGTCGTTTCAAGATGCTCGAACTCATCGGGAAGTGAACTTAACAACATTAAGGCCATATCTCCATCCGTAAAAGTCACGTCCATATTCCGCAAATCTGTCGCCAACTTATTAAAGCTGGTGATATGATCATTCATTGTGCTCCCAGGAATATAAGTGAAGCGTAACAGTCTTCTTTTCATGTAATGTTTATTTTGACTGTTTTTCTTCAAGAATTTCTCGTCCAATGAATTCCATAATTTATTTGCAGATGTTTCCTTCGTGTATGGATACTTTTGTTCTCTTGCAAGGGAAGATCGAATGGGACCGCAAGCAACACGGTTGATAATCTTCCAATCTTCTTCCCCTACACCGTCTGGTTTCTTTTCTTCAATGGCAATATCTAGCCCTTGTTGAAAAAGAACATCAAGGACCTCGCCTTGCCACATTCCGAAATGTCCTGACACGTTAAAAATTTCAACTGCAAAATTTCGCATTTCACACAATTCTTGTCATAAGCGAAGATGCGAATGATGACGTATTATTGACACTTGATGTGGACTCATCATTTTTCTTGTCTCCCATTTTACTACAAATACTATTTACTAGCTAACAATGCAAAGACAAAAGTAAATGTTTTTCTGATGTGGAAGTTCAGACTATGCTGTAACCACAGAGCATACTTAGATAATACGTTGGCTCTGATACCAATTGTTGCGGAAGCCGAATATATAGAGAGTGATGGAATCACAACTGCTATATCTAAATGTAGCTAATAAATTGTAAATGAGAAAACAACAAAAAGAACACCAGGAATTAACGAGGTTCGGCAAACTTTTGTTTTCTTTTGCCTACTCCTCGGACACAACCAATCAATATTTATTTAACTCCAAAAGAGTACAAGTGAAATACTACAAGAGAGAAAGGAGAACAAATGCCTTAGGAGATGTTAAGGCAAGTTAGAGGTGTGTTACAAATGAATTAGGAGCTATCTATTTATAGGAGTGAATTCTTCCTATTGATGTCATCCATGACATCACCATATGTCAACATTTACCTTGTGAAATCAATTCATGGTTCACCTAAATTTCACCTACAAAAGTTGCTATCTTGACTTTTCTACCAATGAAGAATTATCCTCCTAACTACCATATCTTCTCATGAATCCATTTTTGAATCTTGTCAAATTTGACAAATTATTCCCCCAGCTACCATCTGCCTCTAAATGCATCTCTTCCACCCATATATTGTCCCAGATATTATGTACGAGTCTATCTATATTTTCCCCCAACTCTGTTTATACCAAAATATACAAATCTGCACTCCATTGATCATTCAGATTCCTTACCACCCCCTCTTTCTTTAGTCGGTAATTCCCTCACATTCCTAGACACGATCTTTATCCTCATATATGCATAATGGTTAGTCTCCTACCACTTATTCTAGGTTCGCTATACTTGAATTTCGTATCGAACATTAGATTCTTGAGCTCTTTTGGAATTGTGTTATTTGAGGATCTACCATTTTGTGCGTGTCTCTCCAAATATCTCTTTTGATCCAACTTGATGCACAAATCGTAAGGCTTTTTTTTGACATCCCTTGATAGCTACTCCAAAGTCTTGCCCTAATTTGATCACATTAAGATGTACCCAGATTGTAGCCCTTGTCTCTATCATTTCTTCCGTGAGATTTTCTTCGATGCTCAATGGTTCTGGTTCCTTGTAAGTGACCAACTAATTCTCAAAACTATGTAGAAAGGAAGAATTGCGCTGCTACAGTAACTATTTGTGTCATTTGCAAAAGCTATGCTTTCACAAATCATGTCCTCTACCTGAGTCTCCTCGATTCTCTGATTTATGGTTCTTGGTTCTCCTTCTTACATTTGCATGTTTTTTCTCATTTCCCAATTCATTATAGAGTGCTTAAAAGGATGATTTGCTTCTCGCCAATCTAAGTTGATGAAATCAGAAAAAGGCTTAGTGAACATAACAATTTTGGGCTTGCTAGAGTGGCCCAAAACTTGTGTAAGATGGGCTTGTGTTTTATTCAGATTTAAAGTGTGCTCAGGGGGCCCACTTCCACTAGCCATGTAACTTGTGTCCTTTTCTTGTACCCCTTCCTTGTAAACCTCCATATCTGTTATTTTCTTTGTTGCTGACCTTTTCCCCTTTGTAACACTCTATTTATGTCTTCTAGCAGCATAGGTATGTCTTTTGGACCATCATGCAGTATGTCACTATCACCTCGATCTGCTCTCTTCTCCACCTCCATCAATCTATATGTCGCCGGCGACTCCACCCATGCCGGGAGTGAGTATATCAAACCTTTATCGACGAGATCAACCTTCCTGGGGATCTTCTCTCGTGGTGCTGTAACTCTAATTCTTGCCCATCTCAGACGATTTTTGATTTCTGTCTCCTCTTCAGTTTCTAGCCACCCCCATATTCATATCCTATCTTTTCCATCACCTTGTTGTTCCAGAGCTTCATTAGTAGCCCTAATACCCTAATCCAAAACCAATAAAACCTTTTTTCATATGGGAAGGCTCCTACTGTTAAAGAACACCACTCCAGCTTCAAAGTCAGACCTTGTCTCTCCCAATAACCCATGTATAGCTATTCTTCTGGTCTGAAATTTAAAGAAAAAGAGGAAGCTACTCATGTCGTACACCTAAACGTTACGAGCTCCTTTCCACATTTGTTAGGACCATCTGCGCACTTCATTTGGAATTGTCATATCTCCTTCTCCACAAAACCTGCCAACAACACATCTTCGTAACATGTTGCTGTAATCTACATTTGAAGACACCGTTAGCCTTGAATTCCCACTGGCTACATTCATTTCTCTCTTGATCCATTTTCTATCATGTAGAGCTCCCTTGTAATCCCCCTTCCCAGTGATTTTAATAAGATTTAATTCCCTTTGTGTGATAAATTCTCTGTTCTTCTCTACTTTTCTCTGAATGAATTTTTCCACTCGTCTTACCAGACTCCCCCGTCCCTCATGAAATGTATTTTCTTGAATAATAATTACTAATCTACTCTGGCCATTCACTATAAAAACATAAATAAATCGCCCATACTTATTGAACTTCAGGGAACAATAAATATATGTTGAAAAATCTCTGCATCTCAATGTTTTGAATTTTCCCCCCTGCGTTTAGAAGCTTCCCTTGATCTTTTGCATAATAAAAGTAAAGCTCCCTTACTCAATGTCATATGCCTAGTAAACAACCTTGTATTCTCCACCAGCTCCACCAGCGTTTAGAAACAGATATTGACTTTGTAAGATCATAAGATCCCCCCCCCCCC
>NC_028643.1:11486329-11525507 GCF_001406875.1 Solanum pennellii | reverse complement strand
CCCCCCCCGCGTTTGGAATACAACCTCTTCTCCATGAACAAAGTCAAGAAAGGGAAGACATTCCAATGGCAGAGAACCACCGGAAAAGGGGCTCTAGAAACCCAGAAGGGATCTCTAGAATCCATCTAGAGAAAAGTGTTTGGGAGCAATTTTTTTCAACTGTGTAGAAGTTTTTTCTCCCAGGGATCCTATGTATGTGAAATACTGAAAAAGCCTACAACCACTTTCATTGGGATTCCTCTGAAAGAATTTGAGGGTAAGGGTTTTTGTGAAAAGAGGATGAAATTCTGCATCACGTCTGTGAAGTTTTCCATTTTGATAAATGGATCTCCTTTTGGATTCTTCTCATCTGAGAGAGGATCAAGACAAGGGGGACCCCCTATTCCCTTTTCTATTTAGTTTGGTAATGAAAGGACTAAATGACATGCTTAGAATAGCTCAAATAAAGGATGGATAAGAGGTTTTAATGCCAACATGAATGATAGACAGGAACTGTCCATAACACATTTACAATATGCTGATGACTCCCTGGTCTTTTGCGACGCAGAGAGCTTCCAACTAAAGTATGAAGATCATCTTGATATTGTTTGAAGTTACATCAGGGTTACACATTAACCGGGGGAAAAGCTTCATTTACCCTGTTAATAAGATGCCTAAAATAAATGTGTTAGCAAAATTTTGGGGGAGAAAGATAGGAGAACTCCCTAGAGTGTACCTTGGTATGCCCTTGGAGGATAGGAGCAAGTCAAAAGGCATTTCGAATAATGTTCTGGAGATAAGTGAGACGAAGCTAGTGAATTGAAAAAGCAAATATTTGTCTCTAGGCGGAAGACTTATACTCATCAACAGTGTTTTGGATGCCATGCCTACATACTTGATGTCTCCAAAGCCTGCAAATGTGATTGACATAATGGATGCCACCAGGAGATATTTTTGTGGCTGGGGAATGGTGTTCTAATGATCATAAATTTCATCTTTTGAAGTGGGATGAAGTTATTCAAAGCAAAAAAAAGGGGTGAGTGGATAAGGAACCTAAAGTTTCAAAGTCGGAGCCTTTTGATGAAATGGCTATTGAGATTTGCATCAAGGGAACAAGCTTTGTCGAAGGCGACAATCACGAATAGGTTTGGAATGGAGATCAAATGGACTACCTGCATTCCCACACAAACTTATGTGATCGGAGAATGGAGGTCTATCAGAAGTCAGTGAATCAGTTTTGCTAACAGCTATAATCTAAAGGTAGGAAATGGGGAAACACTATTTTGGGAAGGTGTGTGGGCTTGGCCATGAAACATTGAAGAACAAGTATCCTAACTGTTCAACCTGGATCCTTCAAAAGGTATCCGCAATCAGAGAAATGAAAGACAATCAGGGGTGGGATCTCAGGTTTAGGAGACACTTGAACGACTAAGAAATTAACAAAGTGGCTGAACTACTCAATACTCTGGAGCAATACAAATATTTAACTCCCGATGAGGACAATGTTTTTCGGCTACCACAAAAGCAAAACAGATTTTCATTTGGTTTAACTAACAAGAAATCGCACAGAACAGTCTCACAAAGTGGTGGCTGGCCCTGGAAGATGATATGAAAAGTCAAGATATCGTTCAAGATAGCATGTTTTATTTTGTTACTAGCCAAATAAACCACACTCATGACTCATCCAAGACAACCTTATGAAAGAGTTCGTCGAATTTTCTCTAGGTGCTCTTTTTGTGAATTTGAGATTGAGTCAATAAACCATGTCTTTCTACATTTTAGAGAGAGTGGGAAGTTATGACAGATTTTTAGTAATTAATGATGCATAAGCTAGACTACGCCAATGAACATCAAATAGGCTCTAGCTTGCTGGAATAAAGATGAAAATCAATCAAATTACAAGGAGAGATGGAAGATTGTCCCAGCCTGCGTTTGGTGGACTATATGGATGGAAAGGAACCAGAAATGTACCGAGAGTAGCTTTTTGCAGAAACTCAAAATGAACACTGTAGTCTTTTTCTATTTGTGTAAACATGATTATCCTCAAGAAGAAGAGGATATTCCTAATATTTTAGATAATTTAGGAAACATAAGTTGGGTCACTTCTCTTTCTGTAATTTGTTGTAAGCATTACTGGAATACTTTCTTAGTATTCCTTTTGTTCATAATGCAACTTACCTTTTCCAAAAAAATATTCGACCCCGATTTTCCCGAATTTCTCCAATTGTTGTTGCTTCTTACTGGTGATTTAAAATGTGATTGTCTTAAAGTGGACTTGCTCATGACTTGAGGTCATAAATTCGTGATAGACTTTCAGAGACTGCCCCATTAGACATTTCAAGTGTTTGTTGTCCATTTCCATTCCATCCCATTTTTATCTTTTAGCACATCTTTCCATAGTGAACGTTCTTCGACTGCAAATTCTATAACCATTTAAACATCTTTCATCCTGGACTCTCAACTTCTTGATTCCAAGACTTCGTACTCTCTTACTGAATACAAGAGAAGCCCATTCAACCAAATGGATTCTTTTCTTCTCATTGTTACCTTCCAAAATGAAGTTTCTTTTACTGCATCTATCTCTGCATTTTATTATCGGGTGTGTGTTGTGGGGGTTGTGGGGGGGGGGATAGGAACAATAACATTGTATAGGTACGCAATGCATCCAACACAAAATTAATCATAATAAGTCTACCCCACCCTCCTGAAAGCAAGATATTGATTCTTTCAATTTGTTAGATTCCTTGTACATATTCCTCATACATCATTTTATTTCCCTTAAGACTTAGTTTTGTCTCCCAATGACATTCTCAAATAAATTATTGGCAATTCCCCTATGATTTATCCAAAAATCACATCCATGTTGTGGATCTCATCTACATAATTAATTGGATACATAAAGCTTTTGTTCCAATTAATATGTAATCCAAATGTGGCTTCAAATAGAATGAAGATCACAATCAACATCTGTAGTTGATTTTTTTTAGATTAACAAAACACCATTATATCATTTTTTAAAGGAAAAGGGCAAATGCCCCTCAACTTTGAAATTTAGAGTTGATATACACCTCGTTATAAAAGTGGTTCATATATACCCCTACCATTATACGAATGATCCATATGTGCTCTTTTGGTCTAATGGAAGTGAATTTTTTTTTAACCTGTTAAAAAAATAATCTATTAAGGGGTATATTAATAAATTACAATCTACACGCAAAAATTTCTGGGTATAGGTGATAAGATAAGATTTGACTCATCTACAGATTAACGTGGAGATAAACTTAGATAGAAAAGTGTGGTAAACGCGTATAGGGTAGAAGGTTAGTAGGTAGTGTAGTGTTGTCTCGCCTAGGGTGGTTGGTGTTTCCCATTATACTAGTTGTCTTACTGTAATTCTTGTTTTTAATATTGATCATTATTTATTATTGTTTTTAATAGTTTATCCCTGTATTCTGTTTCATTATTGCATTGTTTTCTTGTAGTTGTTGGTTTCCTCTTATAGACTTTGCATAGTTTCTTTGTGACTTGCTAAATTTTTTTCTCTTTATATGAAATTGCTGCATTTGAGCTGAGGACCTTTTGGAAACAAATTCTCTACCTCCACAGGGTAGTGGTATGGCCTAAGGCTTGCGTACATAATACCCTTCCGAGATCCCACTTGTGGGATTTCACTGGGTGTGTTGCTGTTGCTGTCTCCATAGCCCATCTGAAAAAAGATTCCTAGTAAGAAATTCTAGTTTGAATGGTCATGTGCCTTCTAAATATCTAGCTTGCATAAAATCCCAAGTTCTTTGCTCTTTGTTCTTGTATCTACGCATTTTCTTGCTATTAAACAGCATCCATTTTTTGCTTGCCTCTAATGAAGGCCATCTGTTGATCATCCACCATTTTATGCAACACTTTCTTCCAAGAGCTTCTACCAACTACGAACTCCTTGATGGAGTAGGGAATATTAGAGTTTTCTTATGGAATGTTGCCGACCACAGTTCTGTATAAAAGTTCATTTTATGTATGACTAGTTCCTCAAGAAATTTACAATAGATGCATTAATTTCTTTGGATGTCCATTTAATCCTTGTGATAGTGTCAGAGTAAGGAAGATCTTTCTCTATTTTTTCATACAAATCTATAACTAGCTTCTGGACTTTGTAGTTAGTGTATCCTTTCATCTTAAAAACAATATACATCCAGCCCGTAGTCAATTCCTGTTAGAAGTATGCATAAGAACTGTATCAGTCCAAATTGTCTGTATTGTAGGGTAGTTATTTACTTGAGTAGTTATTTTTTACTTTTTAGTAGTTAAATTTTATCTTATCCTTGATTTTTTTAACCTTATCCATAGGAGTTTGTTTACTTGTAAACTCCTATAAATATAATGAAGTATGTAGTTTTTCTTTCATAAATTTTTCTTTATTCGCTTATCAAACTAATGTTCCTACTTGTTCAATAACAAAAGAAGATAAGATTGTTATGTTTTTCCTTCTCTAATAACTAACAATCGGTATCAGAGCATTTATTTCTTGAGAGATCCGTGGGTGTTTTGACTGTAATCAACAAGACAATTTTATCAATCATGGAAGCATAATAAAGTTTTTCTTTAATGGCACCGCCTGTTTTTAATGGTGATAACTATCAGATTTGGGCGGTAAGGATGGAAACATATCTAGATGCCATGGATATGTGGGAGGCAGTTTAAGAGGATTATAAAGTTCCTCTGTTGCCTAACAATCCTACTATGGCCCAGATCAGAAACCATAAAGATAGGAAAACCCAAAAATCAAAGGCAGAGGCCTGTTTATTTTCAGCAGTATCTTATTCAATCTTCACTCAAATAATGTCTCTAAAGTCAGTAAAAGCCATCTGGGATTATCTCACGGTAGAGTACGAAGGGGATGAAAGGATACGAGAGAGCTAGACAGCGGGGATGAAGGGTTTGCGAGGAAGAATCAATGGCCAATGGTTCTACAACTGCAACAGCACTTACTGAATGCAAGTGCTAAATCTTATAATCGAGATGCAGAAGATGAACGAAACTTAAACCATCAAAGATTACTCTGAAAGGATCTTGAACATAGAAAACAGGGTAAGATTGCTTGGTTCTGTGTTTAATGATTCACGTATTATTGAAAAGATTTTGGTAACTATGCCAGAAAGATTTGAAGCAACCATAACTACTTTGGAAAACACGAAGGATCTTTCAAAGATCACCTTCGCAGAGTTATTGAATGCTTTGCAGGCACAAGAATAATGAAGAGTCATGAGAGAAGAAGTAAATACAGAGGGATCATTGTTTGCTAAGCCTCAAGATGGAGACAAAAACAAAAAGAAGAAGAGCAAGAAGAATGGTGAAGGCATTTCAACAAGTACTACCAAAGGAAAAACTGGACACTCAAAGAAAAGTTATCCTCCTGTAACCATTGTAAAAAAAAGGTCATCCACCATATAAATATTGGAGAAGGCCTGATTCTAACTGTAGTAAATGCAATCAACTTGGGCATGAAGTTGTAATTTGCAAGAGCAATAGTCAGCAACAAGAAGTAGAGGCTAAAATTGTTGAGGGTAAGGAGGAAGATCAACTCTTTGTTGCTACATGTTTTTCAAGTAGATCATCTAGTGAGTGTTTGCTGATTGATAGTGGATGCACTAATCATATTACAAATGACATGTCTCTCTTCAAGGAATTGAAGCCCACGACCATTACTAAAGTCAGAATAGGAAATGGAGACCATCTTCCTGTAAGATAGAAAGGAACCATTGCGATTCCAAGTAATTCAGGTACTAAAACAATTTGTGATGTGCTTTATGTACCTGACAAAAATCAAAACTTAGTGTTAAATTTTGAAGTTAATCATTGCTTGATCAAGGATGATTCAGATTAAGAAATGTTTAAAGTAAGAATGAGAGGCAAAAGTTTCTCATTATATCTTTTAAGGAGGAGCATGTTGTTTTTTCCGCAAAAGAAAGTGTTACAGAAGTATGGCACAAGATACTCTGACACTATCACTATGCAGGGTTGGTTAAAATGCAAAAAATGAAAATAGTTAAGGTCTTGCCTATTTTAGAAGTACATTTTCCAAATTGTCTTGCATGTCAATACGGAAAACAAAGTAGACTTCCATTTTCAAAGACAGCTTGGAGAGCCTCGAACAAATTGCAACTAATTCATACTAACCACAAAGGACTCCTTCACTAAAAGGTAGTCTTTACTATATAATTTTTTTAGATGATCTAGCCCGCATGTGCTGGATTAATTTTCTCAAGAATATGTTAGAGTCTTCTAATGTTTTTCAGAAGATCAAAGCAAAAGTAGAAAATGAAGACAACTGTAAAATTTAGTCCGTAAAAATACATAATGGAAAAGAATACACTTCTTACCACTTTGACATGTTATGTGACGAAGAATGGATTCATCATCAGCTTACTACTCCCTATACTCCACAACAAAATGGAGTAAGCGAGAGAAGAAAAAGATACATTATGGAGATGACCAAATGCATGTTGTACGAGAAGAACTTGCCAATGAAATTTTGGGCAGAGGCAGCAAATACATCAGTTTTTCTTCAAAATAGGCTTCTCAAAAAGGCAGTGAAAGACTAAACTACATTTGAAGCTTGGTATGGATTTAAACCATTGTTAAATTTTCTTTAAGAGTTTGGTTGTCTCCGTTGTTCCAACATTCCTCAGGTTAAATAAGATAAACTAGATAAATAATCTGTCCCAGGCATTTTTATAGGATCTAATTCAATTTCAAAGTCATAGAAAGTCTTCCAACCACAAACTGAAAATATAATCTTTAGTAGAGATGTGAATTTTATAGAAAATAAAGAGTGGCGTTGGGAAGACTCGAAGATTTTTGGCGTTAACACTTTTGATAAAGCAAAAAAGTCTCTTACCCAATTTTTTTAAGAAGAAAATATCACTGTCACGACAGGATGAAATGGTGGATCATTTACCGTTCAAAGGTACTCGACAACTCAGTGATATATATCAGAGATGCAATGTACCAGTATATGAACCTGCTTGGTACAATGAAGCCAAAAATGATGAAAGAAGAGTTGATTGTGATTGAGAAAAACATAACTTGGGAGCTTGTTGATCAACCTGAAGACAAAGATAATTTGGTTGAATTGGGTCTTTACAACCAATCTAATTGTCAATGGTTCAGTGAATAAGCATAAATCAAGACTTGTAGTTAAGAGGTATGCTCAAATTTTTGGTGTGGATAATTTTGATAAATATGATGAGTAGCTAGGCTTGACACGATCAGGTTACTTCTTGCTCTCGCTGCAAAGTTGGGTTGGAAAGTGTATAAGATGGATGTAAAGTCAACATTCCTTAATGGCTTTCTACATGAAGAAATTTATGGTGAGCAACCTGAAGTCTTTGTGAAGAAAGGAAATGAGGACAAAGTTTATAGGTTAAGAAAGACACTTTATGGACTTAAATAGGCACAAAGGGCCTGGTATGGTCGAATAGATGGCTATTTACTTGGCTTAGGCTTTGAAAAGAGTCTATCAGAATGTACTCTTTATGTTAAACATCATGGCATTGATATTTTTGTTTTGTGTCTATATATGTGTATGATGTACTAATTACAGGAAGCACTACAAGGCATATCGAGGATTTCAAGCAAGAAATGATGCAAGCCTTTAAGATGACTGATCTTGGTCTAATGTCTTATTTTCTTGGTATGAAAATCAAGCAAGGACAAGATGAAGTTTTCATTTTCCAGAAGAAATATGCTAAGGAAATTCTCAAGGAATTCAACATGGAAGATTTCAAGGAGATTAATACTCCTATTAACCAAAAAGAGAAACTAAGCAAGAATGACGGAGCAGAGAAAGTGGAGGAAACGTACTTTAGAGGCTTAGTCGGTTGTTTAATGTATCTCACAACTACAAGACCTGATATTTTGTATGTTGTAAGCATTCTATCGAGGTTCATGCATTGTGCTAGTGAGGTGCATCAAAAATCAGCAAAACGAGTTGTTAGATACATCAAAGGAACCATCAATTATGGTGTCAAATTTCAGAAAAAATGGATAGGAAACTAATTGGGTATTCTGATAGTGATTGGGCTGGGTCCGCAGATTACATGAAGAGCACATCTAGATATTGTTTCAGTCATGGCTCAGGAATGTTTTTGTGGTTCTCAAAGAAGCAGGACATTGTGGCTCAATTCTTTGCAGAGGAGGAATTTGTGGCTGCAAAAGCAGCAGTAAATCAAGCATTATGGTTGAGGAAAATTTTTGGTGATCAGCACATGAATCAGACAAAGAGAACTGAAGTATTTGTGGACAATCAATCTACAATAGCAATTTCTCATAATCCTGTATTTCATGGGAAAACAAAACATTTCAACATCAAACTTTTCTTCTTGAGGGAAGTGCAAAATAATGGTGACGTGATTCACCTCTATTGCAAAACTGAAGAGCAGCTGGCTGATATCTTCATCAAACCATTATGAAACAATAAATTTCAACTTCTCAGGCAAAAACTTGGAGTTTTCAGGTACCATTTTTGTATGGCCGTACAGAATTGGTAGTTAAGAAATTCATTCGTTGTTTTAATATATATTTTTATTGAATATTATTTATGATATATTCTAGATATAATATATCTTGGGTTCATTGGTACATATAAAAAATTCCTCCATTAATTGTTCTAATAATTTTATATTTTCCATAAGATTCTATCAAATATTGTGAATATTCATAGTTCATTTTAATCTGAATTTATTTCTAAATCATACCATTCTATTTTTTCGTAGTCTAAATCTCGTAAGTCTATTTCATACCATTGTTGATTTAAATTTTAGGAAATAACCTTCCCCTTCTGCATCAATACGCCACCCAAACCCACTCCTGAAGCAACATAATATACAGTAGAGTCTACACCATCCTCAGGTAGAGTCAGCAGAGGAGCCGAAGTCAACATAGTCTTAAGCGTTTGAAAGCCCTCCTCACACTCATCGGACCACTGAAAGCCCACTCAATGGCGAGTTAATCCAGTCAATAGAGCTGCAATAGTAGAGAAACTCTGAACAAATCGTCGGTATTAACCTGCCAATCCCATAAAACTCTCAATCTCGGTATGAGAGGTAGGCTGCGTCAATCCTCTAACTGCCTCAATCATGGACAGGTCTACTCTAATACCTTTTTTTGACACCATGTGTCCCAAATATGCCACTGAACTAAGACATAACTCACAATTTGAGAACTTGGCATAGAACTTTTCTTCTCTCAACCTCTGAAGTACAATCCTCAAGTGTCTGACATGATGTTCCTCAGTATTGGAGTAAACCAAGATGTCATCAATGAAAACAATTACAAAAGAATAAAGGTAATATACTACTCAAACTAAGAACAACTAACCAAAAAACTTAGACGGTCATGCAAATTCACGGCAAACTTAGAAAAACCTCATGAGATCCCAATAAATTATCCATTTCTGACAACACCCACCATATATTCACTTCAATTTTCCCTTTTTGTTAAATCCCAACAACACACTGACAAATTCAATTACACCCTTCACATACTAATATCCATATATATATAGACATACATACATACATACATACATACATACATACATATATATATATATATATATATATATATATATATATGGATGTTAAGTTTTCTTATTTCAGTTCTGCGTTTTCTGATTTTTTCCTGTAATTTAGTTGCTTAATAAAAGTGACATAATCCACTCTTATTTTTTTTATACAGGATTAACTGTAAAGGGTATTAAATAAATTAGCTCTTTAACTCATTAAATATCAATTAAGTAATTTATTCATAATACTCATCAAATAATTAACTCAAGTTAAATGAATAGTCAAAATTTCCAAAAATGACGTTCTGGGTAATTAGATCGGAGCTTTCCGAGCCTTTGGAACCTATCTTGTTGTTGTATGATAACTAAGGGTAAGGTGGGTCCTTTTCCTGCCCTATACTAAGGTTTCTATGTTTTAGAGGATTTGTAGACTAATGTATGTATTTTTGTTGCGTCTTGTCTCTTAATTAGTTGTGGCCTCAACGGCCAAGTGTTGTATATCTAAGTTTTGGGTCTACTGATATGTTTTTGTATCGCTCCATTCTACGTGAATTTTCCACAACCTTAAGATTTTTATATTTATATACGTAATACACACATATTACATGTTAGTTTTCTCGGGCCTTTAGGGCATCGCGTGCCTGCCCGTCTTAATGGGACTTGCGGCGTGACAAAAGTGGTATCAGAGAAGGTCTTCCTAGGGAGTCTACAAAGTTGTGTCTATGTAGATTCTTTATTATATAAGTGTTGTGAAACACGTTTATAAACAAGAGTCTACGTGCATGTAGCAGTTGTCTCTTTTCTTTCATTTCTTAGATTTTGTGATAGAACTAGTATTGTAGGTAAAGCATATATAATTTCTAAATTGATTTATTATAGCAAAGAGGAGAGTCACGAGAAGGAGTAAAAGTACTAATAAGCGAGTAGATGGGGCTACCCAAGAAAGAACCAACCAACCACTACGTAATCAAGCTATTTAAAGTGAGGCTCGAGATGAGTCTCTATCACAGACTTCACCGACCCCTCAATTTACAGAAGATATAATGAGGGAAGCTGCACCTCAAGAAATCCCTATTAATACTATGAAGCAATATTTAAAGAATGCAGTCCAATTATTGACTCGTATAGTTGTTGGCTACACCCAAACGGAAGAAGGTCCACTTGCTAGCACTAGTGGGGTAGATAAAGTAGCTGACACACAGATACGTGGCATCCGTAATTTGGACCTTTCATCATTCACCGGGTCAAATCCTAATGAAGATTCACAAGACTTTATAGATCAGATCCAATGCACTTTGGATGTTACGCATGTTAGTGGTAAAGAAGCACTCGGGCTAGAAGTATATAGATTAAAATGTATGACTACATTGTGGTATGAAGCTTTGAAGAAATCTAGGGGAATAGGTACACCATCAGCTACATGGAAAGAGTTCAAAAAGGCATTCCTTGACCATTACCTGCCATTTGAGTCCCGAGAGGCCCATGCGGATCAGTTCTTAAATCTCCAACAAGGAAATATGAGCGTTAGAGAGTACAATCTCAAATTTAATTCCTTGGTCAGGTATGCTCCTAATGTAGTAGCTACTATAGAGAATAATGTTCAACAATATGCAGATAGATTACATTTATATATGGTTAGAGATTGTACCATTGAGTCGTTTAATAAGGATATGGATATAACCAGGATACAATCTTTTGCGCAAAATTTTAAAGATCAAAGGCAAAGAAGAAGGACACAAGACTCAAAAACAAGGCATTCTATGAGGGCCAGATCCATTAGTTTACACCATTCCAAAGCGAGTTTAGGCGTCGGTTCTTCAAGAAATTCCCTAGGCCGTCATCTTCCTACTCTATTGCTAGTGCTCCACCTTGGTTTCAAAAGTCTAGGGGAAATCAGTTTGGGCAAAGGGGTGAAGCCAACTGATCGTGGTAGAAGAGATAAGGGAGCAACTAATTCTAGTGGTGTTCAGAATCACGCATATGATCTAGGGGATCGACAAAATTTCGAAGCCTCACTAGATGTGGTTACAAGTACATTGTCTATCTTTTCACATAATGCATATGCATTGACTGATCCGGGGCTACATTGTCTTATGTTAATCCATTGATTTCTATAAATTTCAAAAGAACACCAGAATTATTAGTGAAGCCATTTGAAGTGTCTACATCGATTGATAAGTCCATTAAAGCTAGAATAGTTTATTGTAATTGCATTGTAACTGTTTATGGCCGTTATACATTGGCTGATCTTATTGACATAGAAATGGTAGATTTTGGTGTATTGATTGGTATTGGATCGGTTAGGTTCTTGTTATGCCACGGTATATTGCTGAACTTAGATAGTGAATTTCCATTTTCTAGAAGAGGTAGTCCTCGAATGGAAAGGTAATATAAGGGCGCCGAGAGGTAAATTTATTTTTTATCTTAAGGTAAATAAGATGTTGTCCAAAGGATACATATGTCATCTGGTCAGAGTTAAAAATATAGGTATAAAGCCATCAACTATTTAATCTATTTCTATGGTAAATGAATTTTTGATGTATATACTGAAGATATTTCGGGTTTTCCTCCAGATTGAAAAGTAGAGTTTGGTATTGATGTGATTCCATATTCTCAACCTATCCCCATCCCTCCATACAGAATGCCCCGACAAAATTATGGGAGTTGAAGGAGCAATTAAAAGACTTGTTAGAAAAGGAATTCATAAGTCCTATTTTGTCCTCATGGGAGCCCAAGTTTTTTTTGTACGCAATAGAAATGGCTCGTTGAGAATGTTCATTGATTATGATAGTTGAATGAAATAACAATTAAGAAAAAATATCCTCTACCTATAATGGATGATTTGTTTGATCATTTACAAGATTCTAAATGTTTTTTCAAAGATTGACTTGAGGTCAGGTTATCACCCGAGTGAGGGTAAAAGTCAAAGATATTCCCAAGACAACTTTTCAGACACGCTATGATCATTTTAAATTTTTAGTCATGTCAATTGAGCGAAAAAATTCACCAACAACTTTTATGGATTTGATGAATATGGTCTTCAAGCTGTTTCTGTATATGTTCATGAATATGGTCTTCAAGCTGTCTTCGAAAAGGCAGAATGCTGTTATAGAATCCGCTATTTTTGGAATAGAATAAGCTTTGTGTCCTAACCAGATGCCGTGGGGCGATAAGGGGTGCTTTATCTAAACTAGGCAGGAGAACTTGGCTAACTTTCCTACTCTGATAGCATCTCTGAACGGCAGGTACCCACAACCGCCGTAACGAAGGAATGAATCTATTAAGTGGGAAAGAGCCCTCGTAAGGCCTCTCTCATCCCTTGCTTATGCTGAATCGAGATTTTATTGGTCTTCTTTGACCCGCGGGTGCGAATCGGTAGCTGTGAAACTAGCTCTGGCTTGANTTCCTGAACCAGAACCGGGGGAGGATGAGAGGAAAAGGGGATCAAAATGTCCCATCAATAAAGTTCGGGCTTTCCATTCTTCCTCCCCCCCCCTCACTCCCCCTTTTTCAATAAATAAGCCCCGCGGGCCCCTCTCTGATAAGGAAGGAAACGAAATAATCTCAATTTTATGACAAATCCGGTCCGATGGCTGTTCTCCACTAACCACAAGGATATAGGGACTCTTTATTTCATCTTCGGTGCCATTTTGGTGTATTCATGATCGGAAGATGACCATGTTAATCACTTGTGACAGATTTTACAAATTCTTCGTGATCGTAAGATGTATGCTATGTTCTCTAAATATGAATAGTTAATTGATAACTATCCTTATTTGTAAAATTTTAGGTTTTTTATAAGTTAATTTTAATAAATTTTTTCCATAGCCGATTGAATACATTAAAATACTTATTTTTATTTTGATTTCTGCTAAATTGATGTCATTAGTCATGTTTATTCTCTCTCTCGCTCTCTCTCTCTCTCTCTCTTTATATATATATATATATATATATATATATATTCATTTTATTCGTATATTTGTTTATGTTAATTTTTATATTTTACATAATATAAAAAATCATGTAAACATTACATGTTAATTTTTGCATGTGGAGATTGATCAATAATTTTAGGCCACAGTTCGAAGCCCGCACGTTTGGGCCTATTGCATTTTTTTTCTATTTAAGTTTAGATAAGGTCGAAAAATGGAGGGGGGTTTCAAATTTCAGATATTTTTTAATGTTTCTATAGTTTATTATATTTCTCCGGCAAACTTCTGCCGGAGCTCCAACCAGTCACTACAAAAATGCAATCCCACTGGTCAACCCGCTCCTTTTCTTTCTTCTCCCCTCTTCACTGCCTATTTTCCTCTATAACAGACAAATTCATGAGCTAACATCAAACAACCTCCGCTCTACCACCACCAAAACCCATAATCCTTTCTCCCTAACATTCCTGCTTCCTCTTCTTCATACACCAAAAATCCACTATAACAAGTACATAAATGACCTCCGTGTCCACTAGAAAAAATTTCGAAATAACCGAAGAATACTACAACATCTCACACACAACAACCGAGTAAGACCTACCACTAAACAGCCAGAACCATGCCAAAAAATACCACCGAAACAGCCACAATAGATCTTCACCAAACCACCAAAACCACTTCATTTTTCTCCTTTTCCTATGAAAAAGTGACCGAAAATGACCCAGAGTCAAACCCCAAAAGGCTATTCCGTTCCCCTCTTCCCCTTTCACGATTTTCCTTCATTTTTAGGTGTTGAGTCCCAAGCTTCGACGAAGCAGCAAGCCATCTCAAAGCTCGCACAATAAAGAAACCTCGCATCACCACGAGCTCCGACGAACGAAGCGGATGGAACCAAACACAATTGTTACCATCTCTTTTTCCAAGTGTCAATAGAACTCAAGCAAACAAGTTTTTTTATATTTTTATCTTTTAATTATTTTTTGAACTTCTCTGTGTTTTAGATCTGCCCGGAAGGGTCTAAACTCCGACCATTGTTGTTTTCTAGCACTATTACGTTTTATCCGGTGAATGCTACTAATTTGGCTTTGCTTTCTTTTTTTATATTGTTGATGTTTTATTCTCTATGTAGGTTATTATTATTTACTTTAATTGTTAAAATTAATTTGTACATTGTATTATCATGTTCCAGAAAATTAGAATTCTCTAATCTTATTATGTTTCTTGTTAGGTTAGAGTTGATTTTATTTTGTTGCATTGTAGTATTTTCTGTTAGTTTCATATCTATTGTATTTTATCTACATTTATTTTTACTTAGGCAATTTTTCCTTTTATTTTGTTTGCATATGACTTCACTTAAGTTATTACAGAGATTTATTACGTTCATTTTGATTTTAAGCTTTTAAACTAGTTACTTTTTCTATCTATATCATTTTATTATTTTTATTGTACTACTTCTTTTGTTGTGTTGATATTGTTCATATATTGCACGCTATTTTATATTGTACTTTATTATCCGTATATAATTGTTGATGTTAGGATGTTGTAATTATGTTCTATTATATCTTATTTGTTTTATACAATTTGATGCTTGGGAAAAATGATAAAGTGGCCAATGAAAAGATTCTCTGTCGGTTTCGGAGGCCTCCCCATTTTAAAAGATGGAAAATTTAATTAATTTTATATTATTTACTTGTTAAAATGGACAATGAAAAAATCTCTCGGTCCGTTTTTGAGGCCTTCCCATTATTGAAATTTAGTTTAAGGTTATTTATTGCGTTGTTAAAACGCCCGATGAAGAAATTACCGTCAATTTCCAATGCCTCCTATGTTAATAAGATGGATTTTTATTTTTAAGTTAGTATTTGAGTTATTCATTTTTATTTAATATTATTTAGTACTAAAAGTTTTACTCAGTCTCTTTAAAAGTACCAGGATGTGCTTCTCGTTGTGGTTTCGAATTATAGTTTATTCATTATTTTGTATATATCAATGCTAGAAAAACTTTAGGCCTTTTTTTAATATCATATGTTTTATTTTGTTACTTGTGTATATTGCATATTTATATTACTTGCATATTATTAGTATCTTGTCCTTAATTTGAATAAAATTAACTAAGTCGGGAACCATAGTAGTGGATTTCGAAGGATGCCTAACTCCTTCCTTTTGGAATAACTTGAACCCCTTACCTAGAATAAAATTGGTTTGGTAGACACTCTTTTAAGTTAATTGTTTCCTAGTTTTCCTAATTAAATTAGGTGGCAACTCCCTTTTCCTTTCACCTTTAACTCTTTTTAAAATTCATTTTAAGTAATTTATTTTTTAATTGAGTCACCGCGACGTTGCTCCCATTCAAAGGATGTAGACAGAATGGCGACTCCGCTGGGGAATATAGAGGTTCTAACCAATACAAATTCACTATTTTCAAATTGAGGAACATTTTCTTTCTTTGTGTTATACCTTATATTTTTTATATATTTGTAATAATATGTATACTGTACTTCTCTCTCATTTGTTATTCAATTTATTATATGCTAACAATGATTGAATTTCATGGCATCTTCCGAAATATATGTGTAGTATATTAAAGGACGGCTTGCGGAATCACAGTCGGACTTTTTATACTCTAACTTTTTGCGGAACGATCGATAATTTATTGATTCGTCATGCGTCAAATGGTTGTCGTGAATCCAGCCTGTGTTGTTCACTTGGGTTCCCGGTCTGTCAAAACCGCTCTTAGTCAACTAGGATAGATCTTAATCAAATCCCAAATTTAGCGCATTGACATAAGCTGATTCAAACACCCAAAGTGTGTTGGGTCAATTAGAAAGATCACCTTGAGTCCATAATGGCCTCCAGCCTAAACGGTCGATCATAATTATGTGTAGTTTGATGGATGTATACAACATTTTCCAAATCGTTGTCCATGGTGGTTTAGAGTTTATTTTAATAACTTAGTTTTGTCAAGTTAGGATCTTCACAAGCAATCATTTCATCCAAAAGGTGTTGACACTAGGAGATGACACGAAGTTCAAGAGAAAGTACCTTTCACAAAGGCTTAGAATAGGATGGTACCCCTGCGTGGGATTGATTATTTGTATTTTTTCCTCTTACTTTGTAATTATATTTCATTCATTAATAAAATTTGTACTAAGTGTTTTTGGAACAATGGAATGTTGTCAAGTGGCATAATACATCCTTCAGATTGATAGGCCCACCTTTGGCATAACAAAGGTCACGTATTTGTATAGGACGTGCAATAATGTTTGTATATTATGTGATACAATTGAACTTGTTTTTAATAAAAACAATGCTTATGTGTTTAATTAATTATTTGTCTGGTATTTTGCATTATTTATTGTAAAGAGGGAACTAACACTCTTATCTTTTGAATTGTTCTTCTATAAAGCGACAGGTGCACTATTACCTTTTGGGTTGTTCTTCTATAATGAGAAAAGTTGATTTACGCAGAATTCAAAAGTCAGTGTTCGTCCGAAGTTGCATAAAAAAAACGAGGACTAGAGACTTTGTATTTCACAAGGCATCATTATCAAGTTAAAAAGACAAATCAGGGGAGTCCTTGACTACGAAGTTACATTGCTTTATTTTATTTTGTTTTATTATTATGCTCTTGCTTTCACACATATCTTTTTTTTAGGAAAACTATCACCGACGATAGTCGGGAATGGTCATAACAATGTCTGGAACTCGTGAAAAATTGGGAGGAGATACAATTCCAAGAAAACATCCAAATGAGTACAATGAGTCATTACTGTATAAATTTTTAGGTTACATTCGATAGACAGTATTGAGATTGACTATCAAGAGGCTGTAAAACATATTGGTGCAGAAAAAAAAAGGTAAAAAAAAAACACTTCATGATTACAAATTGTAGTGGCGCTAGACCTAGGAATTTCTTTCAATTTGTCTAACTCTTTAATTTTTTACATGACATATCTCAACGAACTACGCGAACCTCATTTTGGTGAGATATGTAGGCAACTCTTCTTGGATTCAGTATTATTTTTTCCAAAAGTTAAAACATAATAGTTTGTACATATTTTCCAGGTCATATCTGAACGAACTACGTGAACCTGATTCTCATTTTGGTGAGATACGTAGGCAACCCTTCTTGGGTTCAGTATTATTTTTTCCAAAAGTAAAAACATAAAAAAATAGTTTGTGCATATTTTTCAAGTCATATCTTAATGAATTACACGTACCTGATTCTCATTTTATTGAGATACGTAGGTCACCTTTCATGGGTTTAGTATCCACTTTCTCAAAAATAATAATAATAATAATAAATAATAGAATAATATTGTGTTCATATTTTCAAAACCTTATCCGCACGATCTGTGCGAACCTGATTCTTATTTCGGTGAGATACGTAGGCTGCTCTTCTTGAGTTCGGTATTCATTCTTTTGAATTAAAAAAAAATTCAAATGATTTGTGCATATTTTCAAAGGTATAAATGCATGAACTACGCTCACCTGATTCTCATCTCGATGAGATACCTAGGCAGCCCTGCTTGAGTTCGGTATTCATTCTTTCAAAAAAAATTTGTGTATATATCATAATACTCATGTCTTCGACTTAGTTTGGACCAATGCAGTTAGGATCATATGAAAATAATCTATATGATGGAATTGAATCTGTTTTAAAAACCGTAGATTGTTTTGGTACATCTCTTTTATACTTTTATGAAGCTTGAAAATTCTTTTGCATGCATTCAAGATAAGAATAAATCCAATCTTATGTTTCTTGTGTATTGCGAGGTGAGATTTAAGACCAAAATTAAACTGTATCGCACTGTTGATCTAGAACTTGACCTGAATGTCATCGAGGCGAAATACTGAGTAATGTTTCCTTTGAGAAAGGATTGGAGGCCCTTTTTGACCCGATTACGCCTTTCAAATCCTACCAAATGACATAAATCTCTATTTTTCCCTTTTTGAGCCTGTAGCCTTTCTTTGAACAACCACATTTTAGCCATTATCTTTTCGAGTGTTTACATGCACTATCCCTCTCTTGGCCCAACTTTATTGAGTGCACCAAGAATGTGCAAATTATAAGAGAAGATCCATGTTTGAATTTTCAAAAAATAAAGATATGGACTCTCCCACAGTAAAGGAATCAAAAGACTTCTAAAAATAAGAAAGGAAGAAAGAAAAGGTGAAAGAAATAAAGAAAGACAAAAATACCCTTACAAGGTCAATGAAAGGTGGGAAGGAAAATACTCCAACAAAAAAAAGGGAAAAAAATTTATAAGAAAGGATTGAAATAAAAGGAAAGGTCCAAGAAATAAGGACTCAAAAGAAGTCAAAACAAAGGGGGTGAAAAATAAAAGAGAGAAGAAGGGAAAATCTTCAACAAATGAGAACTCAAAAGAAGTCAAAACAAAGGGCTGAAAAAAAAGGAAGAAGGGAAAACATCCAAAAAAATGAGAATTCAAAAGAAGCCGAAAGGGGGGAGGCGAATGAAGAGGATCTGAGAACAAATTTTGTGTGACACTCTAGGAGGAATTAAGTCAGTTTTATTTAAAATAAATATCATGCTCATCCTTAAGCCTACGTTACAAGCTTATGACAAGTCCTGCACGATCTCATTAAAAATGTTCTCACATTATTGGAGATTTACATAAGGATCAAGCATATGGTATCACAGTTGTGTGCATTGAACATTTTTGTGAGTGTGTGTGCACTTTGAAAAATGTCCTATAACAAAATGTTTCAAATATGTGTGAAATAGGACCAACCTTTGTCGTGAGGGCACTTGAAACATGAGGATTGACACAATTCAAAATATGTGTTTGAAGTAAGATGAACGAATCTTGTTGGTACTTACGTATGTTTGAGGTATCACTTGAAGTTGTAGAAATTACTTTGAATTCAATCTTAATTAGAATAAGAAAAAAAAAAGAGACAGAGAGATTTAACTGCAATCCTAACTGTCTGTGCCAATTGTATTCAAGATTTGACTGTCTCATCGCATTCTTTATTTTTTGAAAAGAAAATAAAAACTAAATAAAGTGGGCTAGAACCCACTCTTCAATATTTTAAACCTTTTTCAGAGTCTTTCCATTCATAAAAAAAATTGCCTTTTTGAGTTTTTTAGTGTGAAAAGTTTCATTAGGTTAATCTTGTATGTGTTAGAGTCCTATTTTACTTAATGGGGTTGTCCGTCACAAAAATGTGACATGTCTTTTATCTCTATGTTTTGAATATCACATGGAATATTATTTTCCTATTTTATCATATTCATATTGTGAATTTTCTACTGATGATCTTGTCTTAGATTTTGTGCATCATTCTTCATCTACATAATTGAAACTACATTTGACATGATTCGTGGCTCAACAAGATATGTAGGCGCCACGATGGCTCGGTCATATACCTAGAGTGACTTTTCGTTTACCTTGTAATAAACACTGGGATAGAATTTTTGAGAATATCTCAAAAATTAAAAATAAGGCGATATCTCTAGTAAGTCAAGATAAGAGATTATTTGAAATTTGTCAAAAGTACTAACTCGAATAGAATTTTTGAGGAAGACCTCAAAAATTCCAATAAATACGCTGAGAATCTTGATAGCCAACTTCAAATGATCCTTCAGCGTTTGAAGCTCAAAGTCAACTTGCAAATCTTCAGCGTTGTCATGGCAATCCAGAAGCTCCTTGTAAAATCCTCAATAAAACTTGAGTCACAATAAACAAAAAATGGTCAAGAGTAAAATGTTGATTGCTCAGATGTGTTAACTGACCATTCTTTTGTACACGTTCTCTTTTTTTAAAAAAATATTTTCTCAAGGTTTCTTGACTAAGTCACTAGCTAAGGCAACATTGTATCTACTAATTGTTTCTTTTCAAGTGCAGCAACAAGCAAAAGCATTGGGGCGATGAACTTTCAAGACAGTCATCGAGCTATCCACCTCATTATAGTTGGACAATCATCGAGCCATCCATCTTGTAACTGTGGAAAATCATTGGGTCATCCATCAGTTGTACTTTCATAGCATTTTCCGCCAAAATTGTGTTTGTCAATTTTTGATGTCCACGATTTTTTGCATCAATCATATCCAATGAAAGGGACATCTGTTGACACCCAATTTTGGCCTAACATTTTAAAATTTATACTTTGTAGGTTTATTTATTTAATAGTTCAAAATATGTATCTTTTATAATTTAAAATAACTTTATCGATAACTATCCTTTTTTGTCAAATTTTAGGTTCTTTTATTAGTTAATTTTAATTATATTTTTGTCCGTAGCCGATCGAATACATTCAAATATTTGTTTTTATTTTTATTTTTGCTAAATTCATGTCATTAGTAATGTTTATTATATATATATATATATATATATATATGTATATATATATATATATATACATATATATGTATCTATCTATCTATCTATATATATATATATATATATGTATATATATATGTATTTATATATACACACACACACACATATATATATATATATATATATATATTCATTTTATTCGTTATATTTGTTAATGTTCATTTTTATATATTACATAATCTAAAAATCATTTAAACTTTATGGGTTAATTTGGATAGGGAGATTGATCAATAATTTTAGGCCACAATTCCAAGACCTCTCGTTTGGGCCCATTGAATTTTTTTCTATCCATATTTAGATTAGGTAAAAAAAAATGGAGGGGGTTTCAATATTCAGATATTTTTTAATTTTTCTATTGGTTGTTATCTTTCTCTGGAGAACTTTCGCCGGAGCTCCGACTAGTCACCACCAAAATGTGACCCCACTGGTCAACCCGCTCCTCTTATTTCCTCTCCACTCTTCACTTCCTATTCTCTTTTCATACAAACAAATTCATGAGCTAACAGCAAACAACCCCCGCTCTACCACCACCAAAACCCATAATCCTTTCTCCCTCGCTTTCCTGCTTACTCTTCTTCATACACCAAAAAGCCATCATGACCATCACATAAATGACCTCTATGTCTACCAGAAACAATTTCGAAATCACCGGAGAATTCTATAATAGCTCACACACAACCACCGAGTTAGATCTACCACTAAACAGCCAAAACAATGTCGGAAAATACCACCGAAACAGCCACACCAGATCTTAACCAAACTACCAAAACCCCTTTGTTTTTCTCCTTTTCAGGTGAAAAAGTCACCAACCACGACCCCAGAACCCAACCCCAAATGGCCATTCCCTTCCCCTCTTCCCCTTTCACGATTTTCCCTCACTTTTAGGTGTCGAGTCCCAAGCTTCGAAGAAGCAGCCAGCAAGCTTGAAGCTCGCACAATAAAGCAATCTCGCATCACCACAAGCTCTGACGAACGAAGCGGATGGAACCAAACACAATTCTTACCATCTCTTTTTCCAACCTTCAATAGATCTCCAGCAAACATGTTTCTTTATATTTTTATCTTTTAATATGTTTTTCTTCATCTATGCGTTTTAGATCTGCCCGGAGGGGTCTAAACTCCGACCATTGTTGTTTTTTCCAGTGATATTACGTTATATCCGGTGAATGCTACTGATTTGGCTTTTCTTTAATTTTTTATATTGTTGATGTTTTATTCTCTTTGCTGGTTATTATTATTTACTGTAATTGTTGAAATTAATTTGTATATTGTATTATCATGTTCCAGAAAATTAGAATTCTCTAATCTTATTATGTTTCTTGTTAAGTTAGAGTTGATTTTATTTTGTTACATTGTGGTATTTTCTGTTAATTAAATATCTATTGTATTTTATCTACATTTATTTTTACATAAGCAATTTTTCCTTTTTATTCTGTATGCATATGACTTCTCTTAAGTTATTATTGAGATCAATTACGTGCATTTTTATTTTTAAGCTCTTTAACTAGTTACTTTTTCGATCTTTATCATTTTATTATTTTTATCGTACTACTTCGTTTGTTGTGTTGATATTATTCATATAATGCACGCTATATTATATTGTACTTGATTAGCCGTATATAATTGTTGATGTTAGGATGTTGTAAATATTTTCTATTATATCTTATTTTTTTATACAATTTGATGTTTGGAAAAATGTTTAAAGTTTCCAATGAAAAACTCTCCGTCGGTTTTGGAGGCCTCTACATTTTATTAAACGGAAAATTAGTTAAGTTTATATTATTTACTTGTTATAATGACCAATGATAGAATCTCTCCATCGGTTTTCGAGGACTTCCCATTATTAAAGACAGAAAATTAGTTTAAGGTTATACATTGCATTAGTTAAAAAGACCGATGATAAAATTTGTGTCAATTTCCAAGGCCTCCCATGTTAATAAGACGTATTTTTATTTTTAAGTAAGTATTTGAGTTGTTAATTTTTATTTATATTTGTTTAGTACTAACACTTTTACTAAGTATCTTTACAAGTACCAGGATGTGCTTCTTGTTGTGGTTATTCAAATTAAGTTCGAATTATACTTTTTATTAATTATTTTTTATATATCAATGTTAGGCAAACCTTTTGCCGTTTTTAATATTATTTGTTTTATTTTGTTACTTGTGTATATTGCATATTTCAATTACCTGCATATTACTAGTATCTCCTCCTTAATTTAAAAAAAAATGAACTTAGTCGGAAACCATAGTTGTGGATTACGAAGGATGTCTAACTCCTTCCCTTCGGAATAACTGGAAACCCTTACCTACAATCAAATTCTTTCTGTAGACTCTCTTTTAAGTTAATTAACCGGTTTCCTAGTTTTCCTAAAAAATTAGGTGTCGACTCCCTTTTCCTTTTCCCTTCAACCCCTTTTAAAATTTGTTTTAACTAATTTATTTTTTAATTGAGTCACCGCGACGTTGCTCCAATTCAAAGGATGTGAACAGGTTTCTCATAAGGTGTTGACTTCCCTTGGAGGAACATTTACCTATGGTTTCACATGAGGTGTTGAATTTCCTTGAGGAAGATTCACCCATGGTTTCTCCTGAGATGAGCCTCCAATGCTAAAGTGCGTGTAAAGGGTTATGTATATCTCCAAGTTCTATAACTATGATTGCCACATTGGATCTAGTAAGTGATTTCACTCAGTATTCTAGAAATTGTTAATTTTCTACCTTGGTTAGGTAAGAACACCTTCCACTTATTTAAGACTCTATAACACCAAATTCCATGTAGCCCCAATGGTCTTAGTGTCGGTTAAGGATATAGTTTCCCTAAAGTAAAATGGACAGTAGAAGTAAAGTAAGGACCCTTTGCTTAGTGTAGGTAGGGGTATGGTACTTCACCTATGCATTAAATAAGTGGCTTTTGAGGGAAGTCCTAGAATTGTTTTCTAATGCATGTTATATGTTCCTTATGCTTGACTTTTATGGTATTTGTCTACTTGATGTGATGAAATGCATGGTATGAGACTTTATAAAGTCGTGTTCTGTATATGCATAATGTTGGTCTTAATGACTACATGAGGAAGGTCTTGTTGACATAAATGAAGTTGTCTTCATTTTCTATGTTGATGTATATATTTGATATTAGGGCTTGTGGTCTCATGATAGGTTTACTGAGTATGTGTGAGGTTATGGGGCTTCACATGTACATTGCACTAGTAGCCTTAAGTTGTATTGTCAGTAAGGTCTTATAATGTTCTATGTGAAAAAAGTAAGCATATGTGCAAGTAAACTATGGTTCTCTGTAATGTCACTAAGGTCTTGACTTAAATATGTCTATGATCTATTATACTTCTATGATAGTATGTGTTCGCTTATGTAGATTGTATGTATAATTGCCTTACGGACTTAAGGTGATGCATTGAACCAAGTATCACTAGAGGGATACTTGGGAAGTTAAGAAGTGAAAAGGAATGAATAGGTTACTGTAAAGTGACTCCAAATGTGACTTAAATTCTAGGTGTGATTTTATATGATATTTGGCCTTTGAATATGCCGATATGAAGTATGTAAGTGACATAATTATTATTGTATAAAGGTTTTATTAAGATTTTCTTAAAAATTCATCAAGTATGATTTAAAAAAAATGTCCTTTTAAATGCATGTTTTTGCATGGTTTCCATACTTAGTGCATTCTTGTACTAACTCCATTCTTTTTTACCTTTTTACACAAACTTTAGGTCATGGATGATTGAAAGAATGTCTATTTGTTTAGGAGCTTGTTATGTGTTTCCCAAGCTCAAGCAAAAGGAATCCTTAAGATTCAAGGATATCCTATGTCAACTTATCATTTACTTTGAAGTCTTGTAAATTGTATAGTTATGTATTATGTTATGAGGATCATCTCCCTAATGTACTCTCATGATGTTGAGTCTAGTATGAAACAAAGATACTAGATTCTAAATATGTACTTATGATATTTTATATATATGAAGTGAAGTTTCTAGCATATGATGTGACATGAAAAGTTATAATTTTTCCCATAATTTACCTATTAAATGCGATGAATGATAATTATGGCCTTGTATAAGACCTCCGAGAGGTAAAGTATGCCATGTTACTTCTAGCGGCTGCTCCGTGGTCGTTACAAACATGGTATTAGAGCATGAGATTTATGAAGTGGTTTTAAGTTCCAAAAGTCTCATATTGCCACATCTAGTGGAGTCTCGATCACCGGTGGTCAGTCGCGACACATATTTGAGCAAGAGGCTATAAGACGATAGAGTTTCCCTTCTTCATCATTACCATATCGTGCCATAGATATTAAATGTATAAGATCTCTCTCTATGTTTTCTTGTCTGGTAGTCTTCTAAATGTGATTTCTTGGATGAGATGGTATCTCTATATTTGAGGGAGAAAAAGTGAGTTTTGATGCTTATGTTGGTTTTATGGTTTGATGAGTACGTGTTAAGGTGAATTTGGCATGCTTTGGTCATGTGATGCAAATTATGGCTATGTATGTTAAATATGTGAAATGATATGTTATGTTGATATGATGTCCTTTGTTGCTATATATGAGAGCTATGTGAAATGACATGTTATGTTGAGAAATGTATGTCATGATATGGGTAAAGCATGTTAGAGTAATTATAGTTAAAATGAGTCTTCTTTTGAATTGACATACTACTATATGACCTTGCATAATTGTACACTAATCTTATGATCTAAGGTTAAAATACTTAGTGACTACCTATGGAATCATGCTGTCGTAAGTATATGTATAATTGTTCAAATGTTGTCTTTGGTTATATCTGTGAACCTTCATGATTGTTTTACATGGATTGGAGTCTTTTGCTATAGGCTTTGTCCTAGATGTAAAGGTAGTGCGCTTACTTTGTAGGGTGATAATGTAGGTTTGATTGACCTAGAAGTTACCTTACTGTAAAGTAGAAAGAAAAGAAAGAGACCTTATAGCTAAGTCTCCTCAATTTTTCCCCTAATGTTGTATAACCATGGTATCTATTGTATTGAATTAAAAACATATGTGGTTTAATATCATGACATAACTTGATGATTAGGGATAATTTGCCTAGATGATAAGGTATAGATGCCTTGGTGTTCCTATGTTGACTTAGTGTAATTTCCTTCTGAAGTGGTAATCCTCTTTAAGTGATAAAAATGAAGGTTGATAAGTTAAGATCCTATTGAGGTTTACTAAAGTTGCTATTAATTGGGTATACCTTAAGTGGGGGATAGTGATGTGATTAATAAGGTTGTAGATATTTCTATCTTTTCCTTCTATGTTTATTTGAGCTTGAGATTAATGAGTTTCTAATAGCTTGTTCATGATAGGAGTCTTACATGAAGGTATGAGTTGCATGTTATCCATATGCTATATATGTCTTAATTTACACTATGTTAAGAATGTTTTGAAGATTTTAAGCATGTTTTGAAGATTCTAAATTTGCATCAATAAGTATTTTTGACTAAGTTCATGTTTTCTTATCTTGATTGTGCATCTTGATATACTAGTTGTACATTTAACTTCATTAGTTAACATAAGAAGCGTGTTTGAAGTCACCCTTAATGTGTAATCATTAGCCTTATAAGGAGAAATTAAGCCTCTTTAAAATAAGAAATGATGAGTCTCTTGAAAATCGTGTGACTTTTAATTTGGAAAGCATGATTTTTAGGCTCATTCTTTAAAATTCAAGGCATGTTTAGTTATTTTCCTTGTGTGTGCCTATAAATTGTAAAACTTTTCCTAAATGATGCATGTTTATGAAAGATAGTTTTAATTTAGAAATGGAAAATTTGTGAAATGACTTCCTATTGTTGTGACGTGTGTGGTGTGAAATACAATTTTGACTTCATTAGGAAGAAATAATGAGTATGCTATGGTTAAAAGTTGAGAAATTCTCATTTTACAGTAAAGTTGACTTTTCTGCATTTTCTGAGTAAAAACTCGTGAGACATGTAATTGTGTTGAGAAGAAGGAAAATCCTCAATGGACACAAATAAGAATTGTATGGTTGAGTGTGACCTCATGTCAATGGGTCAAACTAATAAAGATCCTTGTTGATTCAATTGACTCATGTCTATGTGCATTCAATTATGAGTGCCTCATTAGTCTCTTGACTGTATTTGGAATCTGCCTATGTGTGATCTTAAATGATTAGCTCTTAATATAATGAAGTGTAATGACCATGTCTATGATTAGGAGAAGAATATTCATCCTATGAACATGATAAGAGCCTCTGTGTTTAATGCATTAAAGTGTGAGTAAATAAAGGTTTTGCTTGCTTGTGTTGTATTGAGTGCTAAATGGTTTGAAGTTGTGTTCCTTGTATGTTTGGTACATTAACTTCTATATGATGATGATATGAATGTTTTAATCTTCTGTATGATTCATTGAAGTCCTTGTTGTGATTAAAGTTTTCTAAGTGTCATTCGAGGACGAATGTTCCCAAGTGGAGATATTGTAAAACCCCCAAAATGAGTTAGGGTGTCTAGCGCCTCACTTGTGTCTTGTTAACATGTTAATTAAGTATTTTAGAGTATGCATGGGTGATTTGAAGTCATTTGGAAGTCAAACGTCAAGGGACGACCAAGACGTTTGACGACTAGTCACCAAGAGGCTTTAGATGTTTTCATGTGTTTGTATGTGTGTCATAGGCTTATGAAGTCCTTATATGATTAAACATTATGTTCATAGGAAGTATGTTGAGTTTCATTAATTTTAGAGGTGAAAATTCAAAGATCGTCCAAGACGTTTGAAAGTTAGCCCTTGAGACGTGTATGTGTGTGTCTTGAGTGTGCCTAGCATGTTTGGACTTGTTGCAATTATTTGCTTTAGGTCAAACTGATGGGGATGGTCCTTAAAATGTTAAGTTATATATTTTTATGGAAACGCCTGTGCAAGACTCCCAAAGGGCCCCGCAAGAGACCCTCAATGAGAACCCAAAGGCTATCGAGGCACTTCCTTGGCAGTGTCAATCGACAGAGCGAAAGGATGCCTCGTCAGTCAACCAACGCCCCGTCGATGGAGAGGCATCGATGGACATCCTGGTGAAGTCTCAAGGCAATTGTCAAGCCCCAGAATTAAAACGACAGCCTGCAGTACGGTCCGTTGATGGACCAACTGGGTGTCATTTGTGGCCGTCGATGCAGGCTGCATAAAGTGCCATGCATATTGTTTTAATTATGGGGTGAATGGGAAATTCATCCCACGTGCTAATCTGACCCTACTTGATTTGTTTTGCTATTTTTGGGTGTATTTAATTAATAAAAAACTCTACAACCGTATTACCAATTGAAATAACAAAAAATATTAGACTTCCCTCCCAAACCAAACTCTCTCTAATACCTCCATTGAAGGAGAAGCTCAGGAATAGCTTGGAGCTTTAATTTACATGGATTTTTAGAGATTTAATTCAATATTAAGGTATGATGGTCCTTCATCTCTAGTTAATCTTCCTTCTAGAGACTTCCTTTCAATGTTTTCAATGCAAGTTCATGATCATATCTCTTTTTCTTCAATCTAGCCATGAGTTCTTTATCAAAACATTTTCAAAGGCTTAATCATGATGAATTGACGATAATGTATTGATTTTAAATTGGAATTTAATTCAATTGCATAATGAACCCATGCTCCCTTTAAACGATCACTTTAGCCTAAGTATGTGCTTTGTGATCTTAAATTGATGTTGATCGAATTTGATTCTAACATGTTGAATTGCTTATACCTACTGCCTACATAGTAATGTGATATTAGATCAATGTTGATTGATGCTTGAAGACTTGATCTCTACATCCTATATTTTGTTAATATATGGCATTCACTGTAGCATTAACTCTATAATGCATGAATGAGGAATTCGATTGTGTAGGGATAATTGTATCTACTGCCTGACTTGTATTTTATCGATATACTGTGGGTATGAATCTTAATGATAAAAACAATGGAGTCTTCGTAAAGATTGATTTGCATTCTCTGACCGTATAGATTTTCAATGCTATGTACATGATGTGATGTAAGTTCTTGGGTAGTTGAAGCATGATCTCGGCTTGGTTATTATGTCTTTAGCTACAGACCTAGATTTGTATTGTTGACAGATTATGAATGTCGATTATGATGATCAAAGCAAGGAATACTAGTAAGTGATCGATGTCTCTCTACTCACTAATGTGTTGTTTATTTAGTGTACTTGTTAGTAGCATGATCTTATAGTGGCTTATGCATGCTTTCTTTTATGAATAAAATACATTTCGCTACTGCCCTTTATATGAATTGTTGATAAAAAAGTTGTATTAAATAATGATGATCAAAGGTTGATGAATTTGTAATAATTGCTTTTCTTGTCTACTTTCGTATAATATTGCTAGTTGATGAAGCTTTGTATGGAATTATGTGGTATGGTCCACATAGGGTGGAGATGCTTACTTTATTGACAATTTATATATGTGATATGAACATTTCCTTGAAGTCACTTGTACTATGAATGTGTGTTGGTAATGAATCACCCTATGTGAAGTTATTGCCTAGTTTCCTAATCTTTTTATTATCTATGTTGTATTGCTAATGTTATGAGCATATAAATAGTTATTTAAGTTTATGTATACGTTCTTCCTATGATGAGGCCTAATAATTTTATATGTGAAGTAAAGTTAATATAGGTGCATAAGTACTATAACTTACTGTAATGATACAGTATATCTTGACTAAATGTGTCCTTTGCTAAGTAATACATTCTATGATGTTGTGTGATGTATCATTCACTAGGTTGACTTGATAGGGGTAATAGTATGGCCATTGGTATGGGACCTTGTCTATGCATTCCACAAGTGTACCTTGATAGGATAGTTCCTAGTTTTGTCTTCTAAGTACATGCATAGGAATGTATGAACATGTTATTAATATGACTTATATGCTAACTGTTAAGTATATGATATGATGAAGTATGAATGTGCATAGCGTCTTGGTGTGTTTATATGAAATGTTTGCTCATATAGTTATACCTATATACTTATGCATTTATGTATGAACATGTGTGGCCTTAATGTGTCATGTGAAAGGTTTGCTCAAATATAAGTACACACACACATGTATGATAATAAGTCTATGGAGGGGCCTTGAAAGGTGTGCTCATGTGTACCCTAAACTAGATAGGTTCTTACCTATGTTGTGTTCATGTGAAAGGGTTTTCACAAGATATAGGTGGATGAACTCTCATGTATGACCTTTGACTAAGCATATGAGGAGTCAATCTTCTAAAGCCTACATTTTATAAGTATTGTTAAAAAAGACTTTTTAATAAAGGGGAACTTAGCTTCGCAACGAGTGAACTTGACAATTAAAGGTGTTGGCTTTCCTTGGATGAAGATTCACAATTGGTTTCTCATAAGGTGTTGACTTCCCTTGGAGAACATTCACCGATGGTTCATCATGAGGTGTTGACTTTCCTTGAGGAAGGATATACCGTGGTTTCACGGTATAATTAATACTTTTTCCTTAAGTTTAGTGTGTCCGAAAAGCCTTTTTGTTCTAATTTTTATATAAGTTTCTCTTTGTTTTACAGGAAATCTGTCGAAAGCTTAATGCGGAGATTTTGAGCGAAGAAGTGCAGAAGAGACCACCTACGGAGCTTATGACGGTCCGTCGTGCTTGTGACGGTCCGTAGGTGGCAGCGTAGTGCAGCTGCTGAAGGAAGATGTGGAAGTCTGACCAAGTGTCGGATTACGAAGCTTGTGACGGTCCGTCGTGGATATGACGGTCCGTGCTGCAGGTTCGTCGTGAAGTTCAGAGAAGTGATCCCAATACCCAGATTCCAAGAGTTGAAGTGTTTTGGAACGAAGACCCTCGACGGACCGTTGTGCCTATGACAGTCCGTCATACTTGCCGTCGAGGGGAATGAAGAGAGCAGCAGAAGAAATTGCACAAGTATGGGACGACGGAGTCCATGACGGTCCATCATGGCCACGACGGTCCATCGCGAGGTCCGTCGACCCAGCCGCGTCTTGGCAGATTTCCAGCATATAGAGTCCTTGTTAATTAGGTTTTTATTTTTTTATAAATAGTTCGAAAAACCTCGTTTTTGAGGTTAGACACCAGTATTAGTTAGACTCTGCTAGATTAGACACCAGTATTAGTTAGACTCTGCTAGATTAGACATCATATTATTGGACATTGTGTATTAGTGTTAGATTTTGGAGATTCTTGCAAGTGATTTTTGGAGATTAATCAAGCGAACTTTCGGATTTTACTCTTTCTCATTGAAGTAAGTACATGAATTCTTATATAATATATTTGAATATTGTGTTTATGGCTATGAGTAACTAAACTCCATAACTAGGGTTGTGGGAACCATAGGCAAATAATGAGATAAACCCTAACTAAAATAACAATTCTAGAATAGTGTCTTGCATGTATTAATAATTCTTTCGCTTAGAAGTCTTTTTAACGGATGGTCAACGTTAGAACTCGCCTTAATGCTACTTGCCGGACCAAGGAGGTAGATAATAGGAAAAGAATTATTAACATAGATTTAGTGTATACTATCTAATAGGCTAGTATTGATTGGTACGAGGTAATAACTTAGTCAAATATCGAATACGATGCTTAATATGAGGTAAAGATAAGGGTTAGGACAGCAACACACGTAGCCGGACCAAGGTGCGGAGTGAGATTTTCTAGATGCCGGACCAAGGATTTAGAAATACATAACTTATCACTTTGCATGCAAGATACTAGGAAAGAATTGTTATAGTTAGAATTATCAAGTTATGAACCTGTGGGGAACACGTAAACCCTAGTTACTTTGATTAATTGATTGAAATCCAACTTTCAAAGCTGTTAAGTGTCTCTTTCAATTTCGTTAGTTATTTTCAGTCATTTAGAATTAGAAACCCCCCTTTTATTGTTTTTACTTTCCAAGGAAGTCATTGACCAAACAATAGTAATAACAAGTTGAAGTTAAGTGTAGACTATTTTCCTCGTGGGAACGATCCCAACCTCACTAGTTGGGTTATTTACTTGACACGACCGCTTTACTTCTTATTTGAGAAGTAAGTTTGAGCGTATCAAATTTTGGCGCCGTTGCCGGGGAAAGTAGCTTTTAGATTAACTTAAACATATTACTATAGTTTAGTTGATATTTTCTTGATTTTACTTTGTTTTATTGTTTTTGATTTTTTTAGAACTATCCTCCTTGTATGCCAAATACACGGGGAGGAAGAGAACCCTTGTTTCCCTACGATCACGAGTTAGAACATACACTGCGCAATATGAATCGAAACTTGGGAATAAATGATGAGGATCCGAACCAGAACATCCCAGCTCCGGTTGATGTTCATGGTCAGATGTTACCCGATGCTCCGGGTAAACATCAACAGAGGGGATAAAATCCCGTTCCACGGCCCCAAGCATACTACAGAGGCTATGATAACATAGCAGATTTGGATGGGCCATTGGTTTTGCCTCCTCTACCAGGCCACACTTTTGTGGTGACTAGTAGCCTGATGCAAATGCTCACTGCCAGAGGTTTGTTTTCAGGGCTACCTTCTGAGGATCCACATGCCCATATAGCTAAGGTAAGGGCAGTGTGTAAAAGTTGTGTAGGGAGGCCTGATTTGGATTTTGATGTAATAGGTCTCAGAGTGTTTCCTCACTCACTGACGGGAGAGGCTGCTATGTGGTTCACTGAGCTCCCATACAACTCCATCTTCACTTGGAATCAATTAAGGGATGTCTTCATTGCACGCTACTATCCGGTCTCCAAGAAACTAAACCACAAAGACAGAGTGAATAACTTTGTGGCACTACCAGGAGAGTCAGTTTGTAGTTCTTGGGATAGATTCACCTCATTCTTGAGAAGTGTTCCAAATCACCGTATAGATGATGAGTCACTGAAGGAATACTTCTATCGGGGAGATGATGATAACAATAAAGCGGTGTTGGACACTATAGAAGGTGGATCTTATGGAGAATGCCCTTATGCTGAGATTGCTGAAAAATTAGAAAAAGTCTCCCGGAATAACAAGGCTTGGAGTACTAGGAAGTCTGATACAGGGAGAAACACCTTCGCAGTGCAGTCCACTTACAACCCAGCCACATATGAGATTCGGGAAGAAATGGCTCAGATGAGAACTGAGCTTGGGTTGGTACTAAATCATGTCACTGGGGGTGCAGAAAAGATTAATGCAGTCAACTACTTGGCTAAACCACCACCCCCTAACGATGAATGTTTCTATGCGGAGGACACTTATGCAGTAAATGAACAGATGGGGGGTTTCCGACCAAGCGCCCAAGGCTCAAATCAGGATAATTGGCGCCAATGTCAAGAGAACCAAGGTCGAAACTATGGTAACTACAATCGTGAGGGTCATTATGTCCGAGATGGAAACTACAACCGCGACAACAACTTCAACAGGGTAACTATGCTAATAGAAACGACAGGAATGGGCCCTATGTCCCTACTCAAAATCGTGAAGTTACTCCTAGGGTTGGTGGAGATAGTATGGCGCGAGTTGAGGATATGTTGCACGAAATGATGAGGAGGTTCGACACTAGTGATGAAAACATTAAAGAGTTAAGGTGTGATTTAGCTAGAATTGGGCAAAAAGTTGATACACATGCAATTTTGATTAAATAGATCGAATTGCAAGTGGCCCAATTATCTGTGGCAGTGAACACACGGCAACCGGGCACTCTTCCTAGCAACACTGTCCAAAATCCAAAGAATGATGCGCACTGTGTGGCAATCACTACTCGGGGTGGTAGGCAAACCATTGACCCACCTATGCCATCTACTGAGGAAAATGTGAGAAAGGATAATGATAATGTGGTAAAGGGTAGTGGTGAAGCAGAGGAAAGTAATGGAAAAGATGCTGAAGTACCTATCAAAGTAATTCCCATGCCTAGGCCACCACCACCCTTCCCTCAGAGATTAGTAAAAAAGACCGAGGATGGTAAATACCGGCGTTTCATAACAATGTTGAAGCAGCTTTCTATCAGTGTCCCTTTGGTAGAAGCTCTAGAACAAATGCCCGGTTATGCCAAATTTATGAAAGTTCTGGTCACCAAGAAAAGATCGGTCACTTTCGAGGATGATGATAGACTGCAGCATTGTAGTGCCATTGCTACAAGATTCCTCGTACAAAAGAAAGAAGATATTGGTGCGTTCACTATTCCTTGTACAGTTGGGTCATTACATTTTGCGAAAGCATTATGTGATCTGGGGGCAAGCATAAATCTCATGCCCCTCTCAATTTACAAGAAGTTGGGTTTGGGGGATCCAAAACCCACTGCGATGCGGCTACTGATGGCTGATCGAACAGTGAAACGGCCTATAGGGATACTCCATGATGTGCTAGTAAAAGTGGAGTCATTCATCTTTCCGGCTGATTTTGTTATTCTTGATTGTGAGGTCGATTTTGAAGTGCCTATTATTCTTGGGAGGCCATTCCTTGCCACAGGTAGAGCCTTAGTTGATATGGAGAAGGGACAGATGACATTTCGGTTGAATAATGAAGAAGCGACCTTCAACATTTGTAGGACCATGAGGCAGAGTGGTGAGCTCCAATCGGTATCTGCCATATCCCACAAAGAAAATATGAAGAAGGAGACTGAACAGAAAATTGCAAAACAAGAGTTTATGGTTGGGGATTTAGTGCTTGTAGACAGTTCTGGGTCGTCTTGTCTTCCAGGAAAGCTCAAGTCCAAATGGACTGGCCCTTACCTGATTACCCAAGTATTCCCTCATGGAGCAGTTGAGTTAAAAGCCAAGGAGGGAGTGCGGTTTAAGAGGAATAGAGATAGAATAAAACTCTATTTTAAGCATAAAGCATCGGGGAATAAAGTGATAGAAGCATACCATCTTGATGAAGTCTGAGTAATCAAGGGTCCCCAGTCGTGCCGCGACATTAAATCAGGCGCTTGTTGGGAGGCAACCCAATACTTATAGTCTTTTTAGTAATGGTAGCATTTTTCTACTAATGGGTTTTTAAATTTGCAGGCACATAACCAGGAAATTCTGTAGAAAATTACTCTGCAGTAGTCACCGACTGATACAGCGACGGACCGTTGCGCCTGCGATGGACCGTTGCGCCTGCGACGGACCGTCGTATGCATCCGTCGTACCAGGTACGTTTTTCTGCAATTTTGAAATTAGGGCACACACGACGGAACCAACGACGGGTCGTCACAACAGCGACGGACCGTCGTCGGAGAACCGTCGCGTGATTAATGAGTTATACCCGACCAGACCCGGCTGGACCCTTTTTCAAAATCAGACCGTTTAAACCCCCCAACCCCTCATTTCACCCCATTCATTCATTATTCCTCTCATCTCCCCTCTCTTTTCAACTTCCACATTCCCTTCCACCGATCATTGCCCCCTAAACGTCTCCAACGCCCTAAAAGTGTTAATCTACTAGTCGGAGTTGCTGCGGTAGGTGTTTGCCTACCCACCGAGTACTTGTCCAGTTGTTTTCTCCATTTCTAAGGTATGTGTCTCGAATTTCTACTCATTTATCTTGCATTTTTGTTTATTAGTTAGTATTAGCTTAGTTCTTCGTTGTATATTGTTTCCTTTATATGATTATGTCTAAACCTAGTCTCAAAATGTTCGAATTGGCCATGTTGACAACCCTGACATAGGTGCTTTTGCATCGCTAGTTTCCTAGGTAGTTGGGATAGACAAATATAGGTCCACAACACTACAAGACCATGTAGGTTCATCGGGGATGCATGGGGAGTTCTGTCACTGTTATTCAGAACGAGACCCCGATGACGGACCGTCGTACCCACGACGAACCGTCGTAGGGTCCGTTCCAATAGCCCTAGCACACTGTCCAAACGGACACATATGACGGACCGTCGTCTTCACGACAGTCCGTCCTGCACAACCGTTCTGGTTGTCAGAGACCCTGTTTCTAAGGGTCTCTCACTTTTTCTAAGTGTCCTTCAACGGACACATGTGACGGACCGTCATACCCACGACGGTCCGTCCTGCACGACCGTCATGATGGACAGAGACCCCTCTGCTAAGGGTCTCCATATATTTTTCAAGTGTCCTACGACGGACACCTACGACGGACCGTCGTACCTGTGACGGTCCGTCCTGCATATACCGTCATGCTAGTCAGAGACTCTCCTTCAGGGTTCTTTCAATATACATAGACTAAGTAAAACACGACGGACCTCATGACAGTCCGTCATAGTCACGACGAGCCGTCACCACGCCCGTCGTGTGATACAGTTTCAATAGCAATGACACACTATTTTCAATGCTTTATTTCGTATGGTTTTGCCTGTCTTGTTTGCCACTACTCGTACTAATATCGATCCTTTACAGGTACTCTCTACTATGGCACCCAAGCAAGACCGCATCTACGCACGCGAGCGATCGAAGTCTGTCGCCCCGTCTGTCCGCATGGTCATCGGCTATGATGATGAGCTTGACCCTGAGTACGTGCCCCCAGGCACTTCCGCCCCTTCCCGTGCTGCGCGTGCTCCCAGAGCCACACCCAAAAAGGTGGCGTCCGGCGTAGTCACTGCCTCCCAGTCTGATGAGGAGCGCACACTGACCGGCACACCCTCTGGGTTAGCCACAATTGAGGAAGGAGCGTCTGTCTCCTTAGGAGTATCATGGTCCGAGGAAGCCTCTGGCTCTGCTGAGGTTCCCGCACCCGCCACCGCTACAGCGTCGGCCTCGTCTGATGAGGCTGACAATTCAGACTCTACATCCGGCACACCAGCTCAGGTCCCCACCACAGCCACTGACCAGCCCAACCGGTGGTGTGTCGACGGGCAGTTCCAAGTCTATTCCGACGCCAAGTTCCTCACTGATAAAGGAGTAATGACTCGAACACTCACTTTGGAGTGGCGGGTAATTACGGGGAGCCTCCCAACGATGCCTGAGATCCACAATATCTTCACTGGGCATCGCTTGGAGTGGACAGCACGTCCATTGGGACGATACAGTGAAGAAATGGTCCGAGAGTTCTACGCATCCTACGTAGCGACTCTCCGATCACAGATCGATAGGAGGGCTGCCCCCGCTAAACAGGCCCCACTGGAGCAGGTCCGAGTCCGGGGCGTACAGGTTGACATTTCCTTGCCAGCCATTCGCCGGTTTCTATACGGCGAGAGTATTGATGCTTCTCGGACCCCCCTCACTGCCGAGTTCGACTACCGCTGGCAGATAGTGAAGGATGGCCAGTTCTTGCGCGAGCCATCACTAAGAGAGACCACCAAGAGGTGGATGGCCCTGCACCTGTCAGTAGATGGAGAGGGTGCCGATTGGGTGACTGAGCCGAAGGGGGCCATCAAGAAGGCCAACCTCACGTTCACAACAAAGTTCTTGTGGCTTCTTGTCCGTCACTGCCTCTCCCCCACAGCTGCTGACAACATCGTTACCTGGGATCGAGCAGTGTTGATGGCGGCGATGATAGCCGGATTCAAGGTGGACTTCGCATGGCTTCTCCACGCAGTCATGCACGAGAGGGCATTCAAGGTCACTACCACCTTCCCCTTCCCGTGCATGATCTTTTCCCTCTGCAGGTCCGCAGGTGTGCCCATATGGCACATAGATCAGCTGAAGACCCCGTAGGGCACTGTTGACGTAGGCCTCATTAGAGACGAGGCCAATGAGTTGGCTCCACGCAGAGGTCCCCGTCGAGAGCTGCCCCCACTTGCTGATACGGTAGCTCTGGCCCGCACAGCTACACAGGCTTCCACTGACACTACCCCGGTTGAGTCCATCCAGGGTAGTAGCACAGCCCGAGCTCCTCTCGCACAGCCCCTATACCGACACCGGTCCCGCTTGCAAGGGTCCAAAAACTAGAGGCACAAATGGCCACTCTTCTGCATCATATCCAGCCGTGGATGCAGAAGTCGATTACTGAGTCCGAAGAGCGCCTAGAGAGGAAAATGGTGCAGTTTACAGAGCGGAAGATCGCTGAGGTTAACCAGCGCCTGGACGCCTTCGAGTTGAGAGTGCTAGCCGGACCAGCCCCTCCGGTGGATATGGCGACTCTTCAGGCTGCAGTCGACAGTCTTCGTACAGACATCGACACGATCTTAGAGGCTAGGGTGCCGGAGTCTGAGGCCCCTCGTGTCGAGCCTGCTGAGGACACGGTGTTGGAGGCCCTTTTGCTACTTCTGACATTCCACCACCTCCCCCTCGAGAGAGTGCCAAGAGGCTTAGGGGTCGAGAAGAGGACGAGGCGCGAGCAAGGAAGAAGGAGCGCAGAGAGATGGAGGCTGCGCGGAGAGCCTCACTTGCTGAGGAGGCGGCGCACCAGATGAGAGAGTCAGAGTTAGCGGGTGGGGCGTCTAGCTCCCGCACTGTAGATATAGCTGGAGGCACTACTGATGGTGCGGTTGTTGCTGAGGACACCACTGAGGGTGTCCAGATTGCAGAGGACGTGGGTTCTGAGGAACCGGACCCACCATCTTGCTGATCGACGGCGCTTTGCGCCACATGTTTTCTTCATCTACCACTCCAGTATTTAGATTTTTATGCATTGGGGACAATTGCATGCTTTTTTTGGGGGGTGGGGTAAATGGATAGTGAGTGTTAGGGTGAAGTCTGAGTAGCCCAATTCACTATCCTCTTTTGGGGTTGTCTTGCCTGTGTTCTTTTTCCCCAAAAGACTGATTACTTTTTCTGTTGAACCGGCATGTTTATATCTTTTGTACATAGTTTAATTCTGGAGCATGATGGCTAAAATGATATCCTGATAAAATGATGCACGACTAGGCATAGTAACTGATAATTGTGTGGCTCTAAGCATGAAATAGAGTTACACCATTGCATTACCCTAAGTCTTAAATTCGAACTAGGTGTCTGACAATCTGGTATAGTGATGAGATGTCAAGTGAGTGTGAGGAAAATTTGAATAGTCCACTATTGGTACTGAGCTAGAACTTGCCTGGTTAGTCCTGCTAAAAGTAAGCTGTAATAGACAATTAGGAAAGGATCATAGGCCCTTATTCAATATAGCCCATTTCTAGCCTAAATAAAAGAAACCAAATGAAATTTATCCTTCTTTGATCCAAATAATCTGAGCTTAAATTAGACCTTTCTTTTTAACCCCAACTGATCTTTTCTGGGAACTATGTGTTGGCCCTGGTCATTCCTTGGACATGTGCACCTCAGCTTATGCCAAAAGCATATGTTAAGGGTGGCTAATGCAGTAAACCTTCGTTATGGCCCTGACCCAACTTTGGGTATTGTGTACCTTGACTCATGACAAAGCCATGAGTTGAGGGTGACTAATATGAGGATTGCTCTGGAAAGTGGGGTTGAAAGAACAAAGAGAGAGAAAGAACAAAAGTAAAGTGACTCAAGAAT